>NC_085868.1:48846761-48909261 GCF_034702125.1 Engraulis encrasicolus | reverse complement strand
CCCATAGATTCATTGAGGAACCTTTTGATTGCCACCTCTAAAGTTTCTCCAGTTGGTTTCCAGCTTTGGTCTTTACTGCCCTACAAAAGCAAAGTGCAGTAACTACTGCGAGTTAAGACTGTAGATGGTGTTCATAACACCTCATTTATCTTGTGAAAAAGCCTCATGGTCCACATGGGTCCTGTTTCAGAGATATTGCTCTGTCATATGTGCTGTAACAATATTCAACCTTTAATACCAATACTTTGAAGGCATTTTCAATGTTGGCATAGTTACCTATAGCAGACACATTTAGGCTAGATATGCTTTAGTCCTAAACCATTTGAATTAGTGCACCGGCCATGGAGCACAGAAATCTATGCATCTTTCATTGAGTTAGTGCCGCATGGGTGACCCAGACATACCACTCCAACAAAGCAAAGTGGGAATCAAAGAAAGGGGGTTTTCTGTTGCTGGCTAAGCAGAGACACGTGTGTGAACTCTAAATAGCTGATCCTACATGTATTGAAGAGCCTTTGATGTTGAATAGATCTGTCTTTAAAGCCAGTTGTGTCTGTCAGTGTGCCAGTGTGTGTAGAATGTACTGTGTGTGTGTGTGTGTGTGTGTGTGTGTGTGTGTGTGTGTGTGTGTGTGTGTGTGTGTGTGTGTGTGTGTGTGTGTGTGTGTGTGTGTGTGTGTGTGTGTGTGTGTGTGTGTGTGAGTGCGCGTATGTGCGTGCGTGCGTGCATGTGCGTGCGTGCGTGCATGTGCGCTGCGCTGCGCTTGCGCGCCTGTGTGTGTATGCGTGCACGTGTGCATATGTCTGTGCACACGTGTGAGTCAAATCTCTTTAAAATTCCTCCTTCAAAGAATATCCAGCCGCTGAGAGATGTAGATGATGTGACAGCGGTTCAATCCACGTCCCAAGTCAGTGCTGAGCTCTCTATTTCCGCCTGTCAACATGAAAAGACCAACTTGACTAGGAAAAGGCTGACAGCAAGATCAGAAACGTACAATATTTGTGTTGGAGTGAGAGATAGTGAGAGAGGGAATGAGTGAGAAACACACAGAGGCAGCTGAGCCTGCTGGGATAATTTGAATTTTAAAATTTCAAACACGGAATGTTGAATAACATTGACATACTGCCGATAGCCACAAAGAGTCGCAAAACTTCACAAAATAAACACATTTCCAGTACAGACTTAACATACAGTACATTAGAAAGGATTACTTATAGAGAGCAGAGAGAGGGTCCGAGGCACTCTGAAGTGAACTCAAAAGTCCTTTATTTTTCTGAGTAGGACATTAAGCCGACACATTTTGGTTGCGTAAAACCTTTTTCAGGGCTAAGTGGGCTACATCAGAAAAGATATCTACATTTTGAAATGTGCACTTTAAAGTACTCGGAAATGTGCCAGGAAAACTACATGAACAACAAAAACATTTTTTGCCTGCCCCCCAAAAACACAAACTGAATAGTGTGGGGATCACACCATATGCAAAGCTAAATGTTACAGTGGGGGCATCCAATGTTAAGCATTCAAACTAACTTCACCTAAGAGCAACAAACCATGTGTAACGGAGGAAAACTAGCAGAGTGTTCCCTCTCGAAGCCTCATACAAGTAATCTATCGGTAGCGCTGAGCTATTGGACTGGTCCTTAGCTCAGCGGTATCGTGCTGTGCCTCCCATGCCCTAACTGATGCGATGACAGGTGGCCTGTTTGAGCCCCAAGTAGCGGACTGCACAGGAACACCCCAGTTACACATGCCCACCTCAGTGTCTCACAGATTTCATTACATTACATTTCATTTAGCTGACGCTTTTATTCAGAGCGACTTACATTTACAATTTTTCAGGGTATTGGTTAAAGGGCTGGAGCAATGTGGGGTTAGGTGCCTTGTTCAAGGGCACTTCAGCCATAGATGCAGGTGGGATTCGAACCTACAACCCTCAGGTTGAAAGAGCAACTCCCTAACCGTTAGGCTACGACTGCCTCAAGTGTAAGGGTACATTAAGTAATTCTTACTCCTTCAGCTAAGACATCCAGTATTCTCTTGTTCATAGGCTACTAGAAGCGAGCCCTACGGCTTGGAAATACAATAAAACAGATATGCCGCCGGAGCTCGTGTAGTTTCGTGTTTCTCATCAGGGGCTTTGAAGGAGTTGGGGCGATGGGAGGCTCATGTCATGATGAGGTCAAAGTTGCGCATGTTCAAAAAAGGTTGAGAACCAATGGTCTAGCCTATAGTTTCTTGTCACATTCTCTATAACAATGTGAGAACATTGTTAATTCATAAACACACACGTACACACCATCTCTGTGTGAAACGAAGCTCACTTCATTAACGTCCTGTTAGAACATCTCTGGTACACACACATACACACACACACAGAGGCTGAGTAGCGGGGGAAGCACACCGGAGGCTGAGAAAAACACCAGTCAGAAGCCTCAGGGTGATTCATACACAGAGGAGCAGAGAGAGAGAGAGAGAGAGAGAGAGAGAGAGAGAGAGAGAGAGAGAGAGAGAGAGAGAGAGAGAGAGAGAGAGAGAGAGAGAGAGAGAGAGAGAGAGAGAGAGAGAGAGAGAAATGAAGGGCAGCAACTAAGTAGGAAAAACAAAGATATACGTAGAAGAACGGAGGAAAAGAGGATATGGGGGGAGAAAAAGGAAAACAGACAGAGGGTATAAAAAGGATGCATAAGGAAAGAGGATGCATAAGGAACATGTAGTCTACATAACAAGTGTTACTGTGCTGTGAGCTTGTGAGCTTGCGAGTGTGTGAGAGTGAAGAGAGGAATGGAGGCAGTGAGAGGGAGTGATAGAGAGTGATGATGGAGGAGGGAAAGAAAGACAGAGAGAGAGTGAGAGGAGATGTGGAGAACAGAGGGAGAGGTGCAAGGTAACGACAGAGTGATAAAGAGTACAGGAGTGAGGTGTGTGCATGTTTGTGTGTGTGTGTGTGTGTGTGAGAGAGAGAGAGAGAGAGCGCATGTCTGTGCATCTTTGTGAGTGTGTGACAAGAGATAACGAACTAGAGATAGACAGTGAGAGATAAAGAGACCAAGGGATTGCGAGATACAGGGAGAGGGAGAGTGACAGAAGATGTGCATGGAGAACAGAGGGAGAGGTAATGACGGAGTGGTAAAGAGGAAAGTGAGGTGTAGATCAGTGTTTCCCAACCAGGGGTACGTGTACCACTAGGGGTACGCGAGCACACCTCAGGGGGTACGTGGAGAAATGTAATAATAACAAATACATGGAGTGTAGCCACTTTGGGATAGCAGAATAGTTGTAGAGCATGCTTAAGGGGGGTACTCTTCATATAACAACATGGCTTAGGGGGTACGCGGAACAAAAAAGGTTGGGAAACACTGGTGTAGATGACGACAGCAGACCTGGCAGAGCGATGAAATGCACAGAACAGAACATTGACCAGAACACCACACACACAAATTCCCTCTGACTCAACTGTCCTTCGAGACTACTTGTATTGTCACTGAATGAACTGCGTCAGTCCGACGATATGAACCCTGTGAGAGCTATTTACGCCTATGACCATATGAATGATTGTGGTGCCTGTGACATCGATGTGTTTTTCTGGTTTGATTGATTACACCTTTATCCAGTGGCAATTAGCCTACATGTATCCTTTCACTTTCAATAATTTCAGGTACAAGGTAGAGTGGGGGTCTGTTGTAATGGTGGCCGGCTTCAATATAGGCCTACAGTGTAGGGGGATGTTCTGGTTTGTGTTTGGAGGACACTGATGTTTGTCTGTTTTTTTGCTGTAATGTAAAGAATAAAAAATAAAAAAGAAGAAAAGAAGAACCTGAGTGCGATCCACCTCTTTGTTTGCTGAGTTTATTCAACTTGGAGACGCACCACACGGAAGAACGCAGTGTATCAACTACTAGCCTACTACCTTGGAGGACTTTATAAAATTTAAAAGTAGCTCCTCGAATGAAAAAGGGGTTCCTCACTCCTGCTTCACTGTGACTGTGCCAGAGTGACAGACCGGACTGTGTCTTTCTATAGTGCCTTAATTCTAGATAACCACAGGCTGTCAAACGGCCCAATTGAATACAGCATGTATTGACCGAAGCCTCTGTTGCTGCTGCTGCCGCCCTGAGCTGCACTCTACCAAGGTGACACCTGCACTGCCCAGATCCCCTCCTAACACCTGGTCCCGCCACGCGTTACTATGGCGACGCAGTCAAAACAAATGCCGTGACAACTGACGACCCACCCCCACCCCCAAACCTCTCGGGAGCAAGCTCCGCCTGACATGTGTCATCAACCTCCATCTGTCTCCTGGGGGAGAGAGAGAGAGAGAGAGAGAGAGAGAGAGAGAGAGAGAGAGAGAGAGAGAGAGAGAGAGAGAGAGAGAGAGAGAGAGAGAGAGAGAGAGAGAGAGTTTTTGTGTTTGAAAGAGATGTGTGTGTGATATAGACACTGTGTGAGCGCCTGCGTGTGTGTGAGTGTGTGTGTGTGTGTGTGTGTGTGTGTGTGTGTGTGTGTGTGTGTGTGTGTGTGTGTGTGTGTGTGTGTGTGTGTGTGTGTGTGTGTGTGTGTGTGTGTGTGTGTGTGTGTGTGTGTGTGTGTGTGCCCGAGCGTGTGTGTGTGTGTGTGTGTGTGTGTGTGTGTGTGTGTGTGTGTGTGTGTGTGTGTGTGTGTGTGTGTGTGTGCGTGCGTGCGTGCGTGCGTGTGTGTTTGCATGTAAGAGGGGGAGTGAGGAGACATTTCTACCCTACCACCCCACTCATCCCTCCTCAGTTTCAGTGGTGCATACCTGACACCAGCTGTGGTCATTTTACTTATTCATGTATCTATTTATTTATGGTGATAATGAAACACACTGCCAGGGGGAAAGAGAGAGAAAGGATGGCTGTGAGGAGCAGAAGAGAGGTATGAAGAGGAGAAAGAGTGAATAGCAGATGAGGAGAGGACAAGGGTATTTACCTTGTGACATCTATTGTGTGTGTGTGTGTGTGTGTGTGTGTGTGTGTGTGTGTGTGCGTGCGTGCGCGCGCGCATGCGTGCCTGTCTGTCTGTGTGTCTGTGTGCCAGCAGAAGGGGGCATGCGATAAGTACAAATAGCTACATTTGAACAGCACACTCTCCGGTATTGTACAAACTAACCTGTAAAAAAACTGTGAACTGATTACATTTTCAAAGAAAGAGGTTAAACACAGCCACTACAGACAATTCAGTGATTATAATCCTATCATGCTTTTTCACTTTTTCATCTTGGTGATAGCTCATTTTTTGTCCACATCAATGATGATAAAAAACGTGAATGTGTGTGAACTGTGTGTGTGTGTGTGTGTGTGTGTGTGTGTGTGTGTGTGTGTGTGTGTGTGTGTGTGTGTGTGTGTGTGTGTGTGTGTGAGAGAGAGAGAAGAGAAGAGAGAGAGAGAGAGAGAGAGAGAGAGAGAGAGAGAGAGAGAGAGAGAGAGAGAGAGAGAGAGAGAGAGAGAGAGAGAGAGAGAGAGAGAGGGCGGTGACCAGGTAAGTAGGAAAAACAGTGTGTTATGGAGAGCAACCTATCGGAAGAGGGGAACGATTCTAAACAAGACAGTGAGTCAGAAAAGCAAGAAATCTACATGATGGTGTCGTTCTGCACACTTTGCATGTATACTCCAAGGGTTACACAATAGATGGAAAAACCCAGGGCAATGTTTCAATGTACAGCATGCACAGTGTACACTACACTACACTCCAGTCCAGACTGCCGCCACGGTCACTCACGCTGTTCCAAAGCAAATGTTTCTGTCATGCCAGGTGACGAATGGCCGGTTGGAGGTGAGAGGTGAGTGCCCCTGACTTGGGGTTCATCACTAAAATACCCCTTTGAAGGCGCCCACCGTATACAGTGCGCCTTTCCTTACTCATCCTCTTCTTACTCATATGTTTTAAATGGAAAGTGTTTCCATGGTTTGTCCAGGATGATGGCTATTTATAAAATACATGACCTTACCTTTATGCTTTTAAATAATTGCATTGTTAATTCAACACTTAGAGGGTTGATTTAACAGATTAGAATGTTTTTTGGTCACAGAATACTCTAAGTCAGGGGTGGGGAAGGGTTTTCATTTTAGGGGCCACTTCAAATTTTACTTCAAACTTTCAAAGTCCTCCAAGGACCGTACAACGAACACAAATCAGGAGTCCCCCCTGCATTTTAGGCTTATATTGAAGGCGGCCACCTTTACAACAGACCCCACCTTCACTAGGTCCACTGAAAATGTAACTTAGTTGTATTGCAAATGTAATTTCTAAGATTTCTTTACAAACATGTCATATTTCATGTGTAACTTCCCCCACTAGTTTACAATTTCCGTTTTCTGTTAGGCTATGCATAGCTCTTGAATCATTATTTATTATTTGTATTACTGCTGAATGACAATTTAAAAAAAGTTTTCAATCAACGACCAATTGAGAAGTGAAACAACTTCTTCTATACGCCCTACACGTGAGGAGCCTAGGTAAGCCCCACATGCATCTATTCTTGTTCCAACGTACCCGAGTGTGCTCGGCGTACTTTGTGTTCATCTGTAGGTCGAACATTGTGCCTATCCATCAAAGCAGCTGTAACGTGAAGCCATGGGCGTAATTTTAGGTGTGGACGGTGGGGACATGTCCATACCACTTCTGAGATAAACCTAGCTTGTCACCACCATTTTTTCCACAAATATAATGTAAAAACGGCATACCCAGACAATTTGCCATGGCAATGTCCCCACCATTTTCCAAGTTAAACCTACACCTTTGCGTGAAGCCCAGTCCTGACAGTGACTGTACGTACCAGCAACGAGGAGACAGAAAGGGGACGGCCTTAGGCCAGCCATATAGTAGCAACGTGTCTGCGAAGACGCTCATTCATGAAGATCATGTTAGTCAAGTTTAGTTGTAAACAACTTGACTTTTCTGGAGCTGACAGAAGTCCAGTAGCCTATCACTAAACTCCCTTGGCAAGTAGAAAATAACATTGCCATGATCAGGGTCGCTGCTGGCAGTTTTGGCTGGGCCTGGGATAAAGTCATCTGAAAGGCCCCCGCCCACCCAATACATAATGTGGATTAAGGACCCAGTTCTGGGCTGCCTCTCTCTCTCTCTCTCTCTCTCTCTCTTTGAGCTGGGCCTAGAACAACTGACCCTTTGCCCCCTCCTCCAAACAACCCACCCTATCCATTATCAACAGGGGTGCAAACTCAGGCCTGGATGCCACATGCGGCAGCATTGAGCCATTTCATTTGGCCCACAGAGCTTTTACAAGAAAGACAGCTTTTAAAGCCAATATGATTGTCTCACCCAACAATCCTAAAATAGCTTCCCAATACAGGGTCTTTGGGCTTTGAGATTAACGAAGGCTGTATTCATCAATGAAATAGTCACAAAGTTATGTGGACGTACATTATTTCTTATTTCTGACACTAGTTGCCTGCAACATTTGGTCCTTCAGCCAATATTGTAAACCCAACAAGGCCCTTGAGCCAACATAATTACCCACCCCCTGCATTAGTATATATATGTAAATATACTGTAGGCCTACTTTGAAAGAGAAGTAGCCTATCCGGGATGCCCTTCATACATCTGTAAAATGAAAAAAGGTCGCACCATTCATAGG
Source organism: Engraulis encrasicolus (assembly GCF_034702125.1). Lineage (NCBI taxonomy): Eukaryota > Metazoa > Chordata > Actinopteri > Clupeiformes > Engraulidae > Engraulis > Engraulis encrasicolus. The sequence continues at coordinate 48,901,649 of NC_085868.1, read as the reverse complement.
TTTCTTTTTATTTACACAGACGCGTTTCGGCGCTCTGCCTTCCTTAAAAGGAAGAAAAAAAACTGTTGGGTGACGCCTGCTCCAACCCTTATGAACTTCATACATCTGTCCAATGGAACAGAAATAAATATTTGGGAGTGCATTTCTGCTTGCTCAAGCTGTACAAAATATAGCCTAGACGTGCCGTGTGCAGATTCTGGATGCTGGACGGTAAGTTGTTTTTGTTTTGCAAAGCAAGGGGCAGCACAGCTGCAGTAGCTCTCCGCAAGACTTGACAGACTTGGACTAGACCAGACAAAATGTACTCCCTGACAGAAAAAGCGACAGACAGGCAGATTAGCTTACTGTCTCAGAGAAAAACACAAACAGACTGACTCACAGACTCAGCCTGACAGACGGATAAGACTAGATGGGGAGAGAGAGAGAGAGAGAGAGAGAGAGAGAGAGAGAGAGAGAGAGAGAGAGAGAGAGAGAGAGAGAGAGAGAGAGAGAGAGAGAGAGAGCGTGAGCGTGCACAGAAACACACACACACACACACACACACACACACACACACACACACACACACACACACACACACACACACACACACACACACACACACACACACACAGCAAGACAGCTTACTTAAGCGGATCTTGGATGCGGATGTTGAGGTCCCTCATCTCTCTCTCTCTCTCTCTCTCTCTCTCTCTCTCTCTCTCTCTCTTTCTCTCTCTCTCTCTCTCTTTCTCTCTCTCTCTCTGCTTTGCAATATCAATAAGCGGCTCAATACATACACAGCTCAATACACACACGTGCAGGCCCAGGCCCAGGCCAGTAGGCTAGCTGGTCAGCTGACTAGTCAATCAACAATCAACAACACAAACATGCACAAACACTCTCACACACACACAGACATGCACACTCTTTCTCTCACAAACATGCATGCACACACACACACGCACACACACACGCACGCACGCACGCACGCACGCACGCGCACACACACACACACACACACACACACACACACACACACACACACACACACACACACACACACACACACACACACACACACGCACAGCCAGCACTATGTGTTGTAAGAACTACACAACCAACCGATCTCTTATATTTGGTCAGCTACTAACTATCATGTCAGCACGGCGTGCTGTAACATGGTGCATATCAGTGGGGTGTGTTGCCATTCTGATATCAGAGAGTGTTTGTTAGTATGTGTTCTCGTTATTCACTCTTTATATTGAAAAAAAAAAAAAAAAAAAACTAACCCCTCTTTGCAACTGCACTTGTTGTTCTGTATATCTCCTGTGCACTTTGTATTTGCTTGTGATGTTGGCTTGATTATGTCCTCTTTTGAAAGTCGCTTTGGTTATCAAGTGTCTGCCAAATGCAATGTAATGTAATGTAATGTAATATCATCCTGCTGCAGACCAGGCCAGGGCTAGGCCATAGACAGCCATAACCTCAGCCCAGGCTGCCAAGCAGAATCAGCATTCTCTCTATCAGCAGGCATGGCAAAGGTCACTATTAAAGGTCCGACAGTGACACACATGCACACACGATCACACACACACACACACAGACACACACACGCACACACACACACACACACACACACACACACACATTCTCTCTCACTCTCTCTCTCTCCTTTACAGATAGGCTCCTTCTCACCCCCTCCCTCTAATACCCCCATCCACACTCTCTCTAATCAATGGACTAATGAATCTGATTCTATCAGAGAGGGTTCCACAGTGATGAGAGACATTAATGTGTGATAGGATCTTCTTCAATGTTAAGCGTTTCTTAACAGGCCATTGTTTGTTTGTCTGGCTGAAAACCTTGTCTCAATGCGGGGGTGTCAAGTGTTTGGCAAAGATGAAAAGAAGTGTTTGAAGACGATGATCCCTGGACAAGTCATGTGGACACTGTTTGCTGATGGTTTGGGGCCTAAAGAACATGTTTGACACAAATAACACGTGGCATGTGTTTAAAGAGCAATGTAAAATTGCACGGCAGTTATGAGGCTGCTCTCCAAGAAACTCTACTGCAAGTGATATGTTTGTCAGTGTTGAGGTGCCTTCTCGCTCGATGTGTTGCATAATTTTTGATGTGTAGATTTATGTGCAGGGCATCCGAGTTGCAAAATGCCTTCATTGCCTTACTAGCTAGCATGGGAACGTGCCCTGTGAGACTGTTTTCCAGTCTGTGGAGTTACTGAACATGGAACATGTCTGAACATGTCTGTATTTTGGACATGTGTGATGAGAGCAATACGTATGTGTTTTTGTTGTTGTTGGTTTTACTCAGTTTGTTCTGTCTGACTGTCTTTTTTACTGTGTTGTTTTGTTGTGTTGTGATATGGATGCCCCTGGGTCTGGAATGAAGGAGACATTTAATTGAAAATATGAGTGAGAAGCATTAGGCTACATTACCTTGGCCTGAGGTAAGTGTAAAATCTATAGTATTGTGATTTGCATTGAAAGGGACAACATCATTGTCTTCTATGAGAGCACCAGGTAACTGGGGGGTATTAGTTACAGTGTAGACTTTTTGTAAAGATCCGAATGTACAAATAATGTTACTTTTTTGTAATATATGCCATGGCAGAGAGGTAAAACCACGCCCTCTAGCGGAGTTCTATATCAGATCTGATGAAACGCCGAACTGAACATCTTGTTCACATCACCAAACTGTCCAAAGCAGTCCCAGGACATTTTTTTTTCTATTTGAGCAAAAGTTATTTCTTTCACTCCGGAGTGCGTGAAGAATTGGACAGTTGAACTGAATAAGCACTGTGAAACGTGGAAATAGCCATGCGCATTGCCATGCGTATTGTTTAACATAACACCAAATCCAAATGTTTTATTTAATTGTTCATCACTTCTGTTGAGTGTTTTGTTTTTGTAGGTTATGTGTGTGTTTTTTTTATTATTATTATTATTTTTTACACGTGAGTATCTGGGGAAACAGAGCGAGCATCACATGGCCCAATGAATAATGGGAGGGTTAATCTCGTGCATGGGACAAATGGGACTTTCGGACCCTCCCGTGGAGCTGCCGCACGTCGCCAGCTTAACAACCGAACCAACCACGTTTCACGCTCTATTCAGAGGCAAAGAAAGAGAGGTGGAAGAGAGCGAAGGCAGGCAGATAAGCGAAGCTGCGGGGCAACACCCAAACTGGTCGGCCGTGTATTTCGGCGCTCTGCTGGTTGGCGAGGAAATGCGGCGACAACCATGCGAATGCTAGAGAGCTACCGTTTTTCAAACAACCGTGCCTAGTGTCGCTGCAGTTGGGATTCTTTACGTTTTAGATTCGTTCCTCTTTTTCCGTCACACGAAAGGGGCCTTAGCGCTTTTTGTTGTTTTTGTATCCTTCCCCGTCTCCAAGCGATGGTGGCAACATTTCGGGAGGTGTTTGAGGAAGCAGTTCCAGTGTTTGCGGAGCAGGTTGAGAATGCCAGTCTGGATGTAGCTGATTGGAGTACCAGAGTTGGTGATCAGAGTACGGAGGGGGAGGAGGGGAGATTCTGAAGGGGTTTTTTCTGTGTGTGACTCTTCCGCGGCCATGTTAACCAAGAAGCCCTGCGCTGCCGTCTACTCCTCGGGTAAGCAAGCCACAGACTCAAGCCAACAGGGCAGAGAAACGAGTAAAATTATATGGCATTAGTGACCACTCATGCTTGTGGTCGTTGGCCTTCTATTTCTGTTGAATTCGTGTTGTACAATAGTTGTGTTTGGTTTCTAAGCTCCCTTTGCGCCTGGTTTTGATGCAGCGGTACATCTATTTGCATAGCCATTGACACTGTGGCCGATTTCCCGAGCCAATCATTTGTAGTCGCCTGTAGGCAATTGATTAAATAAACGGTCAGTGACAAAGTATGACCTGTTTTGGAACAAGCCAAGCGCAATACCAATCAACAGTCCAATGGGGATCTTGTACACAGAATCTCTAGCGCTTGGCTTCGATGTGTTCTTTTGTAGTTATCAGTTCCTGTGAGTTCCAGCACCCTAACATTTGGCTGCTATTGTAATTCTCACCGAGATCACGCCACAAGAACGGGTGCTATTTCATGTTTTAGAAGTGCTCGGATAAGATTCCGATGTCTCCTTTATGATCTACAAGATTGTATGCTACACAATCCCTCAATAGCCTCTCAGATGCTACCAGTTACAACTAAACCGACCAGGGCTCGAGAAAGGGCGTGATAATGTGCCACTCTTATGTCACGGCCATATAGAACTGGTTTCAGAGTAGCCCGATGTTGGAGCTGCATTTCTTGGCATGCGATCTGGTGCCATTAACGCTTCGTTTTTATTCTCCCCGGTTTGCAGGCAAAGGGGGCGAGATCCACCAGCTAGAGTCTTCCCCCGGAATCGGAGTCGGGGGTCTTCGGCCCGCTGTAGGGACCGACCCGACCTCTCCAGTCACATTACCACCCCTCAGGAATACCAACTCTCTAACAGTAAGGACACGGCAGGCTTTTGCAATTTAATTCTCCCAAAGTGTGACCAACCGCGTCTTGTCGCCATGGAGTGCAGCCCCTGCTTGGTTGCTGGCCGTTGTTGAGGCTTTAGGCTGATAAATGGGGAAGACCGTGGATACAGCCACACATGCACATATTGTAACCTTGGATAGTCCTACTCGGTCAGCCAACAGTAAGCTCGACCTTGGGATTCCTCCGAAATGGCAACATTGTGATTGTTAAGTGGTCGCTCAGTCAGTGCAGGTCAGACGAGTTTCTTTTGTTTCATATATAGTGCTGCTGTGTAACAAGTTGGCACGTCCGTTTGGTCACGTGGGGTATCATTTTTTTTGCCATTACACTCAACGCTCAGTCAGTTCAGTCACCTTCACACTTACCACAACAACCACAACATCACCATTCAGTGACAAGTTTAGGGTGCTTCAGTGTTTAGGTCAGGCCTATGCCAGGGGTGTTTTGTTTGTGTATGTCAGTCGTTTTCGGTCATTTTTGTTCTAAATCCTTCGGTAGAGTCTACTTCTCCGTAGAATTGCTGTCTAGTTTAGGGAAATGCCCCTCAACAGTCACATATTTTGTAAATATTGCACGCGGCGTATCTTGCGCACGGCCACGGAATTATGCGACCTCAAACATTGCAATACCCGAGTACAGTCACTCGGTTAAGTCTGTTGGCTACTGCTGTGAAGCATTGTGCGGAAAAGGTTTCCTCGTGTGGGGGATGGGTTTGGAATCCAAGCAAGCAATCGAGGTAAATCCGTGGAGCATAGTGTAGACTATGCGTAATGACAGTTGCTAAATCTATATCGCTCGTGCGCTGACTTGTGATATCCATTTGCAGACCCGTTGATCAGCCCTTTCAGAGGAGAACAAATTACATTAGAACACTGCTAAAAGCCAGCAGTGCTTCCAATCCAGTCCCAACGCTGTTCACATATGGGGGAGTACTGTAGGCAGGCTTGTCGTGTAGTTCTATGCGTGTGCGTGAAGGTTCAGGAACGGAGGGTGTCACTGCTCGCCTCTGTAGAATGCCACTCTTAAAATATCCCAATGCGTGATGTCGCGAATGCATCAGTGATGTTCTATCTATCTATCTATCTATCTATCTATCTATCTATCTATCTATCTATCTATCTATCGTATTATATTCTATCTATACAATATTTATCTGCCTTTGAACCGTGGCCTCTACTAGTCCTTCTCCTACCTGCCTGCCATGGCAGTTCAGCCAGCTTGCATGCCTGCAAGCTTAATATATCCACTTCATCCTAATGCAGGCATATATTTAGGCACAGAGAAGAGAGCCTAAGCAGCCTGGGTGTTATCTCGGAGGCCCATGCATGTACTGTGTAGCCTACTGAAGCCCTCAGCCCTAGGTCTAGTGTAGATAAATGCTCTTCAGTTCACTTGTGCTGTTGCAGTGTAGTAAGTTTCAGAAACCTTTTTTTGTAATCCCTTATGGAAACTAAGGTTTCCTGTAGAATACACACAGTATACATATGCACAAATCCACACATTGCACATTTTGATTACACACACATTGGCATGGCATACATACACTTAACTCTGAAGATGTGGGAAGTCAAGGGAAGGGGAGGGGGGAGAAAGGCCACTGGTGTCAGGGTGGTGGGGGTGTCTGTTTTTGGCAGGGGTCCCCAAATGGGGCCACCAGTACTAAAATAAACAGGACCCCCCCCCCCCCCCTTCAGCCTCCCACCCCCAGCCCCCCCATCTCCCTCCTCCCCTCTCACACACCCCGCCCTCCTCAATCTCCTCCCTGCCAATATTCCTGTTCCGGTGGCATTCCCACATGTTTAGCAGATAGCTCCATTCTTCGCCTACCTCCTTCCCCGAGCAGAGCATATACTTGCAGCTCCCTCCATCCAACCATCCGTCCATCCGGACGCTGAGAAATTCAGCAGCAGCTTCCCCTCTGAGGGCCAGTGTTGTTGGTTACTGGTTAACCGTCACATGTACTGGCCGCAGGCAGAAGAAGAAAGGGAAAAACGTGCAGAGGAAAAACGACAATAATCAGTCATCCATTTAAACACAGCACGATTTATATCTGAAGAGGACAAACTTCAGTTCCATGTTCCATGGCCACCTGGTCGGGAGACGAGGAATTTTACTCGGATACTACCACTGCTACTACTAGTACTACTACTACTACTTTTTACGGACCTGTGGATAATCTGTTCGAACCAGCTTTATAAATGGTTTGTTTCATTAACCTTTGTTTTTTTGACATTTTCTCACTTTGAGAAAGTGGTCTGGGTATAGGCCTATGTTCCTCCAATATGATATCTTCTCCATCCTGGTGGTGATAGTGGATTTTAAGTGTAGTTATTTGTGGTTTATTTTTCACATTTTCTTGAGCTTGGTGTTCATGGTGGCTTATGGTTGTTGTCAGCCTCAGTCGTGCGGAAATTGCAATGTGTCTCAAGTTCTGAGAGTGTTTGAAACCATGCATCGAAACCAGTTAATCTCCCTCTCCATTACACAAGCACTTAATTTTTGTCTCTCTTGTTTTTTTTGTTTGTTTGTGTTTTTTTGGCTGAGAACTAGCTTCTGACAAATGCTGGACTTATTAATCATAGATTAGTCACGGGTGGCGAGGCGTTATGTCAGGGGTGGTTGGATGGGTGACGCAGTCATGAAGCAGTGCGTGAAAACATGGATGAGGCTGAGCAGCCGACACAGTGTCACACGTCCATTTTCCACACGTGGGAGAATTCCTCCTCCGTACTTCGAGGTGTGTGTGTGTGTGTGTGTGTAGTGTGTTTTGGTTGTTTTTTGTTTGTTTTTGGGTGCATGTGTCTGAAGTGATGGCACACCTGTAAACATCTTCGCTTTTTTGTTAATTTGTTAGTTTTTTGTGTGTGTATGTTTCTGTCTGACGGGTATGTGTCTGTCTGACGAGGTGACGCAAACCCAACCCATAAACCTGTAAACATTACCACGTTTTTCCACCTCTAGTCATAACGCGTAACACCTGGAGGAGGAAGGGTCATAGCAGTGCCACGATGGGATAGGCTAGAGTCTTCATGTAGCAACATGGTTGTGTTTTGCTACAAACACACAGTCAGTTTGGGGACTTTGCAAAGAACCTGGCTAAGAAGTAATGCAGGTCAAGTTAACCTTGAGGTAGTGGTACATCATCTAATATAAGACCCTTGAGTCCTTATTTCCTTAAAGTGATATTGTGCCATTTTTGGAAATATTTTACATTTTACACCGTCCATTGAGTTAAAGGATTTGAGTTGTACCTTTCCCCTGTAATTTCAGCCATTAACTGAGTACGGCAGTGCACATTTTGCATTCAAGCTAGCAATTAACATTGAATCCTATAAGACCAGCTCAATGGGAGGTCTAAAATGAACTTATTTCCAAAAATGTTCCAATATCACATTAACTGTGAGCTATCCACTAGAAGATTTACCACTTCATGTATTGTAACCTTGCCAGGTTTATCATATCTCTATGTTCTGGGAATACTCCCCTATGCATATGTGTGTTTTTGTGTTTTGCTCGTGCTTGTCTGTGGATATGAGTATGCAAACAGAAGTCAGTCAGTCAGTCAGTCAGTCAGTCGGTCGGTCAGTGGGGGAGTTGGGTTTTCCATGCCCTAGTTAGGTGACCGCTGCTGGTGCTGGTCTTGGCTGTGGTGTGTTATGCTGCCTGGGCGCCTGTATTTTGTTTTCCTTTTTTGCAGACATGGTTTGTTAAAGGGACAAGGAAACAGGAAGCTAGATGACGCCTATTGTATGGTGTGTCAACAGCAATGCAGTCAAGCAAGCTTTTTGTCATTTGGATGGATTCCCGAAAGTAATTATGAATAATGAAACGAATGGTCACATGACTGTTTCTTCTCCACTTATTGGAGTTTTGCTCTGACCCCACCCCACCCTTTCTCCACTTTTGCTACAGAAATGATAAACAAGGGTTGCATATTTAGGGAAAATCACAGAATCTCGTGATTAAATCAGGGAGAACAGGGGAGTCTTGGGCCCTGGGGCTGTTGATGTGCACTGCACCCCATGGGGATGTTTTACGCAACAACAGACTCACTGCTGGCCGTGTGTGTGTGTGTGTGTGTGTGTGTGTGTGTGTGTGTGTGTGTGTGTGTGTGTGTGTGTGTGTGTGTGTGTGTGTGTGTGTGTGTGTGTGTGTGTGTTTATATATGTGTGTGTGTGTGTGGGGGGGGGGTAGTGTTACCCACGTGGGAGGTTATTATTGTGATGAGACTGGGCTCTGGAAAGGATGGGGGCTATGGGTCACTGCGTCCATGCACTGCCACTAGGGAGCTGAGAGAGACCCTGCTACTGCTACTGATGCTGATGCTGATGCTGTCCCTAATTAACCTTATCCTTCATGCAGCCGTGTGTGTGTGTGTGTGTGTGTGTGTGTGTGTGTGTGTGTGTGTGTGTGTGTGTGTGTGTGTGTGTGTGTGTGTGTGTGTGTGTGTTTGTGTGTGTGTGTTTGTGTGTGTGTGTTTGTGTGTGTGTGTTTGTGTGTGTGTGTGTGTGTGTGTGTGAGCTTTTTTGTCCTGCCAGCTAAGAACCGTCACGGACAGGTGCGTTCTGTTAGGGTAGGGGGGCTTGGGAGGGTGTCTGTGTGTGTGTGTGTCTGTGTCTGTGTGTGTGTGTGTGTGTGTGTGTGTTTGTGTCATCTCCTCGCACTGCACCCACCTCCCCTGTTTTGCAGTTTTCCATGTGAAGATCTTCTTTGTCCTATGGTTTGTGGACCCCAAGAAGAGTAGCTCATGTGTCCCACTGCTTACGCGCACAGTGACATTGGCAGCTCGACTCCAGAAGCGGTTCTAGATATTCAGCATTTGCCATGTTTTTCTGTTACCCCCCATGCTTGTGGCCAAGGCCAGACGTCCTGTCATGCAATCTGCTCAAGGCTCTAGCCTTATGTGTGTGTGTGTGTCTTTTGTTCCATTTCCAGTTGTGTCCTGGGCAGCTGTCACAGCAGACGATGCCCCCTCTCTGACACCCCCCCCCCCCCCCAACACAGACACCCTCCCAAGCCCCCCTACCCAAACTGAACCCACCTGTCTGTGACGGTTCTTAGCTGGCAGGACAGAGAAGCTGTGTTCTTGTTCTTTTCCCCCCTCACTGTTCTTCCCCCTTGCCCGTTAGCTGATGTGATTTAATGATGTACTTATCTTATCCTACCATCTTGAGTACGAAGGTAGACGCTTGGATCTATTTGGGACGTTATCTTTGAGACATGGTGGCTCTGAATCTGAGAGAAAGATATCAAATGACCTTTGCGATGAGAACGCATGGGATGTACTGTACTCAAGTGAAGGCATCGTAACCCTTGAATGGCTGGTTTTGTGTTGGCCAATAGCATTACTAGCTAAGCATGGCTAATTGCGTCAAAAACATTGTCTGCACTTAATGTCGAAATAAAAGCCATTGCTTTTTTTCAGGAGAAGCAAGTTCTTGTGTGAAAATAGCCCCGTACCAAATGAGCATAGTGTTACCTAGAACTAGGCGTTTTAGGTTATGTTACTAACTGGTGTACGAACAATGTAATGTAACTAACTGGTGTAATAGCTATGTAATGTCTACTGGTAACTTACTTCTACGCTATACACCTCTACAAATGTGTGTGTGTGTGTGTGTGTGGCGTGCGAATGTCTGTGCAAGGTTGCATGCGTGTCTGCAAGACCAATAGTGTTAGCATGTGGAACTCCCTGTGTATATGTGTGCATGCGTGTGTGTCTGCAAGATCGCTAGTGTTGCCTTTTGGAACCGTGCACTTGTGCGGACGTCTGACGGGGATCAAGTTGGGTGAAGTGCAATATTGAGTTCGCCCAGCCGGTGATTGGCAAGTTGTTGTGTGTAGCGGTAATAAGCCAAGAATGGCATAAATACCGTAAACAAGACGGCATAAGCAGGGGATAATATCCCTGTTGCTAATTAAATAATTTAAATCTTTGTGCGTGTGCGTGTGCGTGTGTGTGTGGACCTGTTGTGTATTACTGCAGTTTAAAGGGACACTGTGCAGGAAATGGTCAAAAAAGGTACTGCAACTATGCTGCTCATTGAAACTGTGTCGCCTATTGCCAAATTTGACCTTTTCATGATGGTTTACTAAGTAATGAACTAATATTTTCTAGTATGGCCCAAGTACAGTCATTTTTGCAGCTAAAAATGGCCAATCCTGGAAATTCAAAATGGCGGACTATGGAGAAGATCCCCCTTTTCATGTATGAAAAGTGCAATTTTTCCAGTCATAATGAATACTTACAATTTCATGGTGGTGGTAAATATTCATGAAAAAGGTACTATTAGTGAATAGGTAGCATGAATCCTGGAAATAAAAAACTAAAAATCTCACACAGTGTCCCTTTAAGTATGACTCAGTCTTGCTGCAAATGGCGTGGGCACGGTGGTGGACACATACGGGATTTGTAAAGTGAATGGCCGTAGTGTGGCTGTATGTGTGTGTTATATTTACACCCAATTACAGCTTCTTAGCATGTCGTAGCATGTGTCTTTGGGCCTGCTTGTATGTAACAGATCTGATGAGTGGAAAAAAATACATTTTTAGACACACAGACACTTCACACACTTCTCAAAATGCTAAAGATCAAGGAATCTGTTCACAGGGGTGACATGCCTGGAATCGCCCGGTGGACTTGTTTATGGCCTTGGAAAACACACCACACACACACACACACACACACACACACACACACACACACCGCCTCCTTCAGTGGTAGCGCTCAGGCCAGCATTGGACATGGTGTACATGATCTACAGGGTTCACAAGTTCAACAGTGTGGAGGGAGGCTTAAGTATAGCAGATGCCCAGCAGCAGCAGTACAGAGATGCACTATATCATATCCCCCCAATAACAAGACTCTACATTAGACAGAGCGATTTCAAATGAAGTTACTGCTAGCATGGCGTGACTTGGCCATCTTCTCTGCAGGATTTATTTATTGATTTGGAAATGGAATTGAAAAAAGGTTGTGTTGACTCTAGCTGTATATCGGATATGTTTTTTGATATGAATTTGATTTGAAAGGAACTTTTGATAAATATTGCCACACAGTGCATTATCACTTAGCGTTCCAACTTCCGTTTATTGCTTAGCTCAGATCAAGCAGAATGCATGGCTTTACAGTCCCATCAGTGTTTTTATTATTTTGAAGACACAAGGTTAACACTGCACAAGGTCTGTGAGTGACATATGCCTGTCTGCACAGCTTTTTAAAATTCTTCATTCAGCTTTGCACGTTATAACTGCCTATTATGCCAACATTTTATAATCTTGGCCGTGCAATGTAGAGTGGCTAGTTGCCTCTGTAATTTTCACATCCAAGCTCACAGATTACACAAACATACACACACTCGCACATAGAGTTGTAAATGTGGTCATTTTATAATACTCTATCTGTCAGTGAGTTGTAGATGTCATAACGGTGTTTATGTCACACAGAGCACTGACTGTGTTGGTATGCAGGTGGATTGAAAATTGGAAGCAGGTTGAGTTAACTACAGCACATGTCTCAGTGTTGCAGATGTTGCATAACAACATTTGCGATTCCTCTCTGTCTTCAATGTCTTCATCTAGGTGTGTTACTTGTGAGTATGTAGTCCACTAACTTATACATTATATGTGTTTCAGAGAAGTGCTGTCTTCAATGAGTCAATATTGGATCTGTCGAGTCAACATAACATCTACATGTTATATATTAGTGTGTTTGGGTGACAGAGAAGTCTTATCTGGAATGTGTCTGTATTAGGGATGCAAACGATTAATCGATTAATCGACTTTAATCGATCAATGCATTAATCGATTAAAAAACATTAATCGCAATTAATCGACAATTCAACTGACAAGAGACTCAGGTGAAATGGGCATGTGAAGAATGTGTGTGAAGAGGGGTGTGAATAGTGGGAATATTTAAATCACCTTTGGATTAAAGGATTGAAATAAAATACCACATTTAAATTAATTCTATCTCAATTTTTAATTAAAATTTTTAGATTCAGTAGTTTTTTTTCTGAGAAACACTGAGATTTCGAGGGGAAAATGCCGCTTATCAATTAATCGTAAGTCGATCGATAGGACTATCAACTAATGATTAATGAATTAATCGATAATTTGCATCCCTAGTCTGTATAGGTGTTTACATTTTATTTGAATGTACAGTGAACTAACCACTACATGTTATAGCGGTGTGTGTCACGGAGTTGTGCATCAGTGTGAGAGATCTGTCACTCTTGAATGGGTTCGCAAGTTTTGAGTATGTTGATCTAATCATGTCATAAGCATGATGTTATAAAAGTGTGTAACTGAGAAGTCTATCTTGAGTGTTTTTCATATTAGGTAGGTGTCAAAATTTAGGATGTTGAGTCAACAAACTTCTGCGTGTCATGACAGTAGGGCCTATGCATAACCGAGTTGCGTGTGATATTTCTATGTCTATCTCGAATGTGTTCGAATAGGTGTCTAAATTATATTTAGGTAACTTGTACACGCTGTAACAATGTCTGTGTGACTGAGAAGTCTAACTCAAATGTGTTCGTATAGGTGTCTTGTATTTAGCTAACTTGTACGTGTGTGCTATAAAGGTGTCTAAGTGCGACTGAGACGTCTGTCTCAAATCCGTTCATATAGGTGTCTTAATTGGGAGTATGTCGATTTTAGCTCACTCGTACACGCTATAACGGTGTAGACTGAGTTTAGACTGAGAAGCCTATCTTGAATGTGTCTGTGAGGCTCTGGAAACTGCAGGGCTGTAGCCATCTGGTGGATTAGGCGCTAAGTGGATCTGGGTGTGCTAGAAAAGGCCTCATGTATTATTGCCTTTATATTTCCAGCTCCACGACTGGATTATCACTCCAATTGTGTGTGTGTGTGTGTGTGTGTGTGTAGGAAATGTGTATGCGTTTGCAATCTCTTCCAGATTAGGGCAGGGAAGAGCGCAATTAAGTGGATTATATACAGAAACAAAAGGGGGAATTTGGGAAGTTATGCAAAACCAGTAATAATAACCAGCCAGAGAGTAGTAAAATAACAGCATTTAATGCCATACTAATCTAGGAGGACACTAGACTAGGCTAGACTTTAAAGACCACAAGGCTAGGCTTTAAAGGGCTCCATGACACAAGGCTGTATTTAAAGGGCTCTCGCAGAGAATGAGGCAATTAGCAGACAGACAGAAAGACCACACACACACACACACACACACACACACACACACACGAGCCCCCCACCACACATGCCTAAGAGACAGACAGACAGACAGACAGACATGCAAGGTAGGCAGACGCATATGCACACAGACAGACAGGCAGAGTGTAAACAGGCGTGGGGCAGGGCCGGCCGTGACAAGCCCAGTTGTTTACACACTCAGGGTCTAGCAGAGACGTCGGACTGGTGCAACAGGATGCTCCAGAGAAAACAACCAGCTCAGCTAATCACATCATCAAGGAAGGACAGGCTAGGAGTGGGGTATGGGAGGCCAGGCGAGATGGTGTGTGTCTGTGCGTGTCCTGAAGCAGCATGGACTTGTGTGTGTTGAAGGGGCATAGGGGGTCTCTCTCTCTCTCTCTCTCTCTCTCTCTCTCTCTCTCTCTCTCTCTCTCTCTCTCTCTCTCTCTCTCTCTCTCTCTCTCTCTCTCTCCTTGCGTGTCTTAGAGGCTTGCTTGAATATGTGTGTTAAAGGGACATGGAATGGGGTGTCTGTCTGTGTGTCCTGCAGGGGATTGTGTGTGTGTGTGTTTGTGTCTTGATGGTTGCATGGGACTGATTCAGGATGGGCAGAAGGAAGAGAGGAAATGCACATGCAGTTCTGTTTGTTTGGAAACATTTTATGTTCCCGTAAACAAACATGGAAAACTTCGGAACAGATTATTGTGTGTGTGTGTGTTTGTGTGTATGTGTGTATGTGTGTGTGTGTGTCTGTTGAGGGTCAGAAAGCTGTGGCCTACCGTCGAGGATAAAGTTTCTGAAGCATGATGGTGTGATCTCGGTAGAGGTGGAAACTTAACTGTATAAATGGATTTAGGCCAATCCTGAGGCACGTGAGGCTGCTGTGCACCAAGAAAGCTTGTTTACTGTGCAGAGGAAAGAGAAAGCTTACAGGAGAAAGTCCTCAGAAATTGAATTGGACATTCCTGAAAGCATAGAAGAAATTGACCGAATGGAGAGGGAAAGACTTCCTATACTGAAAAACTGTACGGAAATCTCATGTCCATACTAAAAAAGGACATGAGACATGCTGTGGTGAAAAAAAAGAAAGCTTACAAGATTCAAGATTAGTTTATTACGTCTTATTATAGGTTTGAAGCCTATAAAGAGTAAAAATTGTTGTGTTTTTCTTGTGTCCTCAAAAAGATTTAAAAAATAAAAATAGAAAAGAGAGGGGGGGGGGAGAGAGTCCTCAGAAATAGAATTTGACATTTCTGGAAGCATAGACGAAATTGGCCGAACGGGGAGGGAAAAAACTTCATATACTGGAAAACGGTACAGAAATCATGCCCTCACCAAAAAATCTGTCATTTCCTAAACATTGTCGTCTCTGTGTGTAAGTATCTCAGTAATAAGCCAGACACGAACCCACATGGTTGTCTGATGTTTAGTTTCGACAGTGAGCCTCTGCTTAGCCCATATAAAAAACAGGACACCAGATCCCTGTAGTTTGGAGGGGAGGAGTGAGTGAGAGAGAGCACTTATGTAACGGTTCCCAATGAGGAGGATGTGTACATGCGGTGTACGTAGTGTTCGAGATTTGGATCTTACTGCCACTGCCAACGGTACTTGCTGCTTTGACACATGGTATTTATGTCTCTGAGGTCACAATATTAGAGCCAGACCTGTCATGGAAAGTCAGTAGTCGCTCTCAATCACATGTCCAGAAATTTGGTGATTGTGTGTCTGTACGTTCATGTGGGTGTCTCTGTGTGTGCATTTCTGGTAGCTTGTCTCAGTAGGTCATTGTGTGTGCGTTTCGGGGGCTTTTCTGAGAAAAGCCAAACATCTCCATTGTCTTTCAATGGGCTATATTTGTCGGCCATTGCCTTGTGTTTAAGCAGGGCTCCATATGTTGTGTCCTGTACTTTCTAAAGTCTCTTTCTCTCTCTCTCTCTCTCCTGCTCTCCCTCTCCCTCTCCATTTTCCTCCCATTGAAGGCAGTGCACACCAGAAACATGCTTGTGGTCGGCTTCCTTCCTTTTCCTCTGCTACAAACCTGCCTTTATGAGTGGGCCTTAGTCTGTGTTTGCATGGCGTCTTTGTGTACATAACTTGTATGAACATCAGGGGTAGATGGTAACTGCAAATGAAAGAAAGTAAAAAACGTAATTTCAATTCTTTGTATGACTAGTGCATGTAAAGAAATTGACAATAAAGCCGACTTGGCTAAAAAAAAAACCCCACCTCTCACATCTCGAAATCATATTCTCAAGCCACATAATATAAAAAAAGATGTTGTTCTTATTTCATAAACAGTATGTGGCCGGTAGCTGGTGTGAATGGTTAAATGTAGCTTACACATGCTGCTTAGTTGTTGACTGTCATTGTAAGACGATGGACATATATTTCTCAAGAACGAATATGTGCTGCGAATGATTGCTGTCCTTTGAGTATTTTCTTGACTGCACGCTTGCATGCTTAAGCATTTGTCTGTACGCTAGTCGTACGACAATGGAAACCGATGGACTAAAGGGCTGTCTGTTTAAACAAACACTTGACTGTGCGCTGGTAGTCACACAATGGAGACCCATATCTCTTCTCTGGAGTAGTGCTGTGAATGACAATAGAATCAAACTCATGCCTCTCTACGGTAGTTTTACGAACGGTTGCTGGCCTTTAAGCGATTTGACTGCATGCGTGTGTGCTTTGCTGGCTTCGCTTGTCGTTGGACAATGGAGAACCATTGACGATATGCTTGCTTGCTTAGGTATGTGTGTGACTCTCGTTGTTAGGACAATAGAAAGAGGCCTGTGTCTGATCTTTTTCCATTATCATTCACAATGCAATGCCAGAAACAATGTATGCACGTCTTTAGGGCAGTGTTGAGCTTTACAGTGGAAGCCCATGTATGTCCCTTTGGGTGTAGCATTGCAAATGACAACTGAGAGACCCATTTCTGACTTTGACATAGTGCCGCGAAGAAGAATGGAAAGAGAGACCCATATCTGTCTCCTAGTGCAGCCCTTTTGTTTGACAAATGGCCTGTCGGGATCTGTTGGCCAGAGGGGGGTTGAGGGCAGCTTGTTACAGTTAATCTAGGCTAACCTGGCCTGACCTGGCACTGTCACAGTGAGCGAGGGATTTTTACTGCCGCACGTCAGTGCTGACCGCCATTTACGCCCGTGGCCTGGTCTCCTAATAGCCGCTGAGCGCGCTTGCTGAAGCTAATGTGAAGGACACGCCAGGGCAGAAGCCATACAAGGTTGCCGTTTCAACTAAACTAAAAAGAGCAATGGGAGACTGATGCATTTTGCCAAATATGTTAAAAGTGGATTGGATGGTCGTGTTGGAAAAACTGACTGTTTGGGAAATGGTTGTTTTTTTTATTTTGCACCATGGCCTCTTACCTATTGCCAGTGAGGCTTAAGATAATACGAAGGGCACACAGAAGTCATGCAAGGTTGACAGTTAATTTATGCAAGACTTATGTAGGGTTGAAAATATCTCCTCCTGACTTGATACTGAAGACGGAAAGTGGTCTTCAGACCTTCCCAGTCATCTGGCCCGCTTGGGAGTAGGTTTCAGATGTGTGTGGGAGTGTGGAGCGTTGATAATAACTCTAATACTGGTATAGCATTGATGGATAAATGACATGCTTTTTGCTCAATATACTTCCACTACTCTTCACTTCAAATATTATGCCTAAAAGGTCAGGACAATTTTAACCAGATTTCATGAATGGTTTCAGTCATTGTGCTAATATTTTATCCATTATCACTCATGGTAGCTCAGATGTGATGTATGCCATGAATCTGTAGTGGGACATTCAGTGAGATGGATACCTGTGGGACTTTGGGAATGTCCTTAATTTCCTTCGGGACTAATAAAAAGTATCTACCCCAGCTGTAGTAATTAACTGCCTTATCTCTCTCGCTTTGCTCTCACTCTCTTGCTCTCTCCTGTGTTATCTGTCTACAGACAGAGTGCAATAAGTACACTGTATAATGTGCAATATAATAACATAACGTAATCTCAAAATAAATAAAGTAATATCTGTCCTCTGTACTATGCAAATGACTGTATTTTCTCCCCCTCTTCTGTGTTGTCTTGAAGGATGCAATGAGCATGTTGTATCTTATACAATACTAACAAATGTGCCTCTCTTCTTTGTTGTCTGTCTGCAGGTAGGAGGCAATAAGCACACAATGAATGACCACCTGCACATCGGGAACCACCAGCACATCCACGTCCAGCAGCTGTTCGAGGAGAACAGCAACAAGCGGACAGTGCTGACCACGCAGCCCAACGGCCTGGCGCCGCTCAACCGGACTGGCCTGCCTGTGCCCGAGCGGGCCCAGGACTCGGGCACCCAGTGCAGGCAGGGCAGCTCATCCTCCATCAAGTCCTCCACGACGGAGACCAAGCCCAAGGCCACGCCCATGAGCCCCGACCAGGCCATGAAGCAGTACATGGCCAAGCTGTCGGCCTTCGAGCACCAGGAGGTCTTCAACTACCCCGAGGTGTTCTTCGTGGGGCCCAACGCCAAGAAGCGGCCTGGCGTGGTCGGCGGCTCCAACAACGGTGGCTACGACGACGACCAGGGCTCGTACATCCACGTGCCGCACGACCACATCTCCTACCGCTACGAGGTGCTCAAGGTCATCGGCAAGGGCAGCTTCGGGCAGGTGGTCAAGGCCTATGACCACAAGACGCATACGCACGTGGCGCTCAAGATGGTGCGTAACGAGAAGCGGTTCCACCGGCAGGCGGCGGAGGAGATCCGCATTCTAGAACACCTGCGCAAGCAGGACAAAGACTCGGCCATGAACGTCATCCACATGCTGGAGCATTTCACCTTCCGGAACCACATCTGCATGACCTTTGAACTCCTCAGCATGAACCTCTACGAACTCATCAAGAAGAATAAGTTCCAGGGCTTTAGCTTGCCCCTGGTGAGGAAGTTCGCCCACTCCATCCTGCAGTGCCTGGACTCTCTGCATAAGAACCGCATCATCCACTGCGACCTCAAGCCCGAGAACATCCTGCTCAAGCAGCAAGGGCGCAGCGGTATCAAGGTGAGCGCTTGTTTTTTTTTTTTTACATTGCATCAATTAAATACTTTTTCATTGACATTATACAGCTTCCTGTGAAACAAATTTAGTGGCATGGTCACAGAGATGCAAAGAGTTATGCAAATGTTCACATATTCTGCTCTAGTCTACCCTACCTTAGTCTACTGTACTGTACTCAATTCTACCCTACTCTGGTCTACCCTTCTGGAAGCAGCTCTATTCTACCTTACTTCTTTCCATTTTACTCAACTCAACTCTACTCTGCTCTAGGTGATCGACTTTGGTTCCAGCTGCTACGAGCACCAACGGGTCTACACCTACATCCAGTCCCGCTTCTACCGCGCCCCAGAGGTGATCCTGGGAGCACGCTACGGCATGCCCATCGACATGTGGAGCCTGGGCTGCATCCTGGCGGAACTGCTGACTGGATACCCACTGTTGCCCGGTGAGGACGAGGGCGATCAGCTGGCGTGCGTCATCGAGTTGCTGGGCATGCCTTCGCAGAAGCTTCTGGACTCGTCCAAGCGCGCCAAGAACTTTGTCAGCTCCAAGGGTTACCCGCGCTACTGCACAGTCACCACACTGCCCGACAACACGGTGGTGCTGAACGGCGGGCGCTCACGCAGGGGCAAGCTGCGGGGACCCCCCGCCAGCAAGGACTGGATAACAGCGCTCAAGGGCTGCGACGATGCCCTCTTCTTGGACTTCCTCAAACAGTGCCTGGAGTGGGACCCAGCCCTGCGCATGACGCCCAGCCAGGCCCTACGCCACCCCTGGCTCAGGAGACGTCTTCCCAAACCCCCAACGGGCGAGAAGACCTCTTCCTCATCCACCACCACCACCACAACGTCGTCAACGACAACGGGTAAGCGGATAACCGACGGCAACGACTCCATCACCACGACGATCTCCAAATTGCCTCCCACGTCGGGGTCGGCTACGAAGCTTAGGACTAACCTGACGCAAATGACCGACGCGAATGGGAATATTCAACAACGGACAGTTTTGCCAAAACTTGTCAGCTGAGCACTCTAATTTATTGTTTTGTTTAGTGTTTTACCTTTTATTTTTTTGGTTTTACTTCTGTCTAACGAAGGAGATTTTTATCTTCCAAGTCAGTTGGAAAGCTATGCGTTGCTTAAAAAAGTATAAAAGTTAGCACACCTAAAGTGTAGAAGAACTATTGCATATATTATCAGAGTTGATCTTTGTTTAGTAGCACCTTGTCATCATAATACACATACATAACATTTATTAGATTGAACTGGTGGAGTGAAAGGGAACAACATTTTAAGTTCGCCATCTCAGGACAGTATCGAAGACTGTAGTGAATCAGCTTTCGTACAAACTGGTCTGTCACTTACTCAAGCCTATGGCACAATTGTTTTGTAGCATTAAAAAAACATAAAGAAAAATATGTTAATGAGAACCATGTAGAGGAATGGATTTTTACTGTTTTGATTGACATTTGGGCGAAGGGATTTAAAATTGTGTTTTTATAAGTTGACCTTATGTCAATGTTAGCTAATTGTATGTCTCAAGGTGGTCTGTTTGTTGTGCTGTGCAGGTTACAAAGCAGGTCTTGGCAAGGATGGGATTTGTTTATGAAATTGGCAAAAGTCATACAAATTCAGTGGAAAATGGTATGTTTTTTGACTGTTATGAAACGGAGTTCAGGTGACAGGGAAAATGTTTACATGAGATTTGGTATGTGCCTACAATTCTCTTGACATTCCTTACGTGACTGAAAGAAGGATGGGAGAGAGTTCTGGTTCGACTGCCACTCCTTGCTAGGTCGTCAGGTCAATCATGGGTTTGGTTTCTAGGAGAGGAATGGTATTTTTAACAGCTGTGAAAGGAATGACATTTCAGCAAGCATGTGTTTTTCTACACATAATTAGGTGCTGTGAACACAAATCGAAGTCTAAAGTTAATATGTTGGTGCTTTTAACTTGTTTTTAGATGTTTTTCTTTGTTTCCAGAGGAAACTTTGCAGTTTTTTTAACCAGTTCTGTCTCCTAGCGAATGGGGTGTTTGCTTGAGTGGTGATGATGCTACATGCTACAAGGATGGTGTAGAATAGGCAAAATTGAGTGGCTTCAGGAACAATGTTGTGGATCGAGTGTGGAAGTAGGGAGCCAGTTGATTGCGACGTGCTTGCACTCTTAAAAAAAAGAAAAGCTAAGCTAAGAGACAGTATTTACTTGAATTTGATGAGCTTACGCCTCCTCCGTAGATTCTAGTGCACCTCTCAGTAAGACGAGGCTGGTTGAAGAGTTGTGAGTTGATGGAGAGGCACTTTTGGATAATAGCTAGATGCCTGTTGTCTGATTGATCAGACTGTAGCCTTTTGGATTTGCTTTCTCTCTACGACCCCACTCCCCTTTTGTGAGCTGTTGCTGAGTTGAAACAGTTTATATTTTATTTTGTCTTTTCTTTCATATGCTGTATTCCTTTTGTGGGTTTGGGAGGACAAGGCCAGAGTTTAAAAAAAAAAAAATCTGAAATGTTTGTTCCCTTTCGAAGCCAAAGAATAATCATCTTGTGAGGATTAACAAAAAGTTTTAACAGCAGTGAACTCCTCTAATACATTGCAGAGCTGATAGGCACCACAAAAGATGACACAATTAAGAACACACATTTTCCTCAACATTGAAAGACGTTCATTGGCCATTTATTTCTTTTTGTTTTCTTTTTGGATTCATTTTAGTGATATTCGTCTAACTGACTTGGGTTTTAAAGCTTTGAAAAAAAAGATGTTTTATTTATTTATTTCTTATAACGTTTCTCAAAGAAGACCTAATATAAACAGGAGTAGAATGTGTGCTGTTGGCTTTGGTAACCATGGAGTGACTTCCGATGTAATGCACAAAAAGAACTTTATCTGCCACTTACTCGAAGACTCAACACAAGAAGAAGACAAGCATGAAAGACAAAAGGCAATCACAGGATTAATTCTCTTTGTTTTGTTTGTGGACACTGGAGAATGAACGACTGGACACATTAGACACTTGCACACCTAGTCGAGGAATGGGGATGATGGTGAGGTGAGGCGCTCACTGACTCTCACGCTCACTCGCACTCACTCTTGTCTGCTCGCTTGAGCATGGGCATAGTCTCTCTCACCAACCCACCCACCCAACTTCCCTTCGCCGCTGGTTGGCATCCTCGCTGCCAAGTCCCCTTTACCCGCACAACCCCTGACCTGCACACCGTCCATCTATCCTTGACGAGCACCATTGGGCCTACTCGACCCGCTAATGCACACTGAGCAGCAGAGACGACGACGACTATGGAGGCAGTTTGTACTCAGACGATTTGCTGGTTTTGTTTTTGTTTTGTTTCTTTTTTTGTATTTTATTTCCTTTTGTGGATTGACTAGTGGTGGGGGAAGTCATCTGTGCCCTTAGTTTCCAATACAAAAATGTGCCTTTGGTTATCAATGCCATTCATTTTCTTACCCAAAACAGAAACAGCGAAAGCCCCCCCTTTTGTCCTGCACAGGATACATGTAGGCACATGGAGATCTAGTACATGTGGTGAGTCTAGAGCAACACCCAAAGATGTATGAACTCCCCCAGAAAAGAAAAGCCATGAAATGGCAATAAGGGGGAAAAGGAGGACCGAAAGACCGAGGCCACTCGATTGATTTTTTTAGGATGTTTTTACAAGTCGTTTACACAAATAGGGGGATTTAAATCCCCCTGTTTAAGGAGAATTAGAGCTTTCTCAAGGACCCTTCGCCAACAGGGAATTGTATGTAAACAGATAGCCATCACCTTTGGCAGCAGTGCTTGCCCTCGTGGCAAAAGCTCTGTTGCGCCTATCTTGTCTTAACATCCAAGTATCCAAGGGGTTACATTTTGCTTCGGTTGTACAACTCTAGGGAAAAAACACACACACAATTTTACTAATATTTTACCTCAGACTGTTGTGATAATCCTTGTGACTTTTATCAAACCCAGGGCATTTGGTATATACCAAAGTGCATTCCTTTCTATTTTTGTGGCTGAGGGATTAGGGGTGGGTGGGGGAAAAAACAGCAGAATCAGAAAAAAAAGCAGCCGGTGGATTTTACTCTATTATTGTAATCAGAGCAAAAGGCACTCCAGCCACTTTTTTGTCTCTCAAAGGGCCATATTTGGAGAATGTGTGTCTTCAGTAGTGAAGGAAAAGAAGAAAAAAAAAAGAGAGAAGAGCGGAGACGTGACGAGAGGGGGCAGGGGAGGAGGACGATAAGGCTAAGGTTAGCTAAACGCTAACCAGTTACACCACCTGTTGTTACTTAGGTGAATGATGTAGCATAACTCCTAGACTTCTGTTTTGACATGGATGGATGTATCCTTGGTGTAGTGGCGCACTGCCCCCTCCTCCTCCCTCTTCCCCTCAGAAAGAGAAAATGCAGAGTAAATCCACAGTGAGTCAATATCCAGCCCTATGTGCAAAGACAAAGTAGCGGAGTTTGGGGAAGGGGGGACTATGTTCAACAACTAGCAATTGTTTTTTTGCTAGTTTAGTTGCGGACTCACATGATTTTTGTCTCAGAATGGTAGTCCTCCCTCTCGAATTGAGCTACTCGCTGTCAATTTTGAAGTCAACCTTTGTAGAAACAAAATTAAATGGAATGGAAAAAATAAGCAACAAAGTTGACACATGTTTGTACTCTACAGAAGTACGTATCTGTACATATGTGATATTTGATATGGATTCAGTGTGGATGTGTACATATGTATAATGTTTTATTTTTTGTTTTATTTTTTTGTGAAATGCTGCTGAAAAACACTACATGGATGTAGTGAGTTTTGATCAAGGCGGCCAGTTTCAATGTACTGTACAGCTATTGGAAGTTTAACTTTTTTTCTAGTGATCATTTGTTAAATTTTATTGTCGTGGCCGGGAAAATATTAATAAAAAAAGGTTTTAATGTTCATCTTTACAGACTTTGTCAAAATTATTATTTCTTAAAGCAAATACGGCTATCTCCATTCAAACTGATGAATAGTTACAAAAAAAAAGTCCCTGAGGACAGATGAACTGGGCATTAAAAGAGCAAATGGACATTTTGTGAGATTAAAGGGACATGCTCATAAATCATTCAAACTCAATCGAGGTTCCCTCTTGCCTGTTCCACTTTTGGTCTGAGCTGTCACAGGGCTTGTTCCGAAAGCTCACACTTAATAATTCATGTCTGAAGTATTTCTCTTGGCTGTCATCGTGGTTATTTGGCCATGTTTTAAAAGTCTACAGCAAATCATTCCTCCAAACTTGAGTCCTATCCTCTGTCCTCTGTCCTCGTCGACTTGAGTGAATTCTGTTCGGTAACACTTTATCAGTGATGGGCAAAATGGATTCAGTATTTACAATATTCTTAATGACTTTGTATACCTGTCCATCTTGGAATCCATATTGCCCATCATTACCCTTATTGAGGCCAGTGTCATGCGTATGACATGACCATATCAACAGTGATGTGTGCAGTCAGGGACATGACATAAACATTATGTCTGGTAGAAGAAGGTACCGCACACTCTTGTCCATCGTGCTGCAATTTATTGACAAACAACGTTTCGGCCCGTATGGCCTTTCTCAAGTTGCAAAACTTGAGAAAGGCCATACGGGCCGAAACGTTGTTTGTCAATAAATTGCAGCACGATGGACAAGAGTGTGCGGTACCTTCTTCTACCAAATTGATCCTGCACCCGCTACCTGCACCTCGAAACCTCTGGTGTGCGTTGGTTTCCTCCCTCAAAATATAAACATTATGTCTGTCATAATAAACATGGTAAAGACAGCCCAAACAATGTCAACTTTTCTTGACCATAAAATGTTTGACATTGACATAATGTTTGACTCCATGCATTTTATAACACTGTTTTGACGCTGTTAAGACAGTCGTGTCATACGTATAACGCTGGCATCAAGTAAAGTGTTAAACTCGTTCTGTATTAGACAATGATTTAAAATTCAAACTGCAAAGGTGATATAACTCACTTAACCAAAGTCAACAAAAACAGAGGAGAAGAGGGAAGGACACGAGTTTGGAGAGACGACTTACACCCTCACATTCAACTTCTAGCTGCCTTTTGACCTATGACCTTTTGAGTGTGTGTGCTTCGCCTCGATTGACTCCAGCCAATAATAAAGAGTGACCCAACAGCCTCTCCGCCCTGCTGACTGCGTCGGCAAAGGCCTTGCCAGCGCATACTGTAAATTGTTCCAGGCTTGAGTTAGCGTGCGTGTGTGAGAGTGACTGACGGCATGATAGAGTGTGTGTGTGGGGAGATGGCAGAGGGTTATAGGGTTGCAGGAGGTGAAAAAAAGGGTTGGTGCCATTAGCTAACACTTTGTGTGTGTGTGTGTGTGTGTGAGAGAGAGAGAGAGTGTGTGTGTGTGTGTGTGTTTGTGTGTGTGAGTGTGTTAAGCAGAGTTAAAGTAGTGTGTGTGTGTGGCCGGGGGGCATGTTAAAACACCACACAATGTGAGAGGTAGCACTTTGGTACTGTGTGTGTGACCTAATGCGTGTGGAAGCTGGCAGGCATCTGACCCGACAGCGAGCACACAGTGCAGTGTTCTCAACCCTCCCCTCCCCTAAGACCTGGCAATCCTCCCTATGTTTCGGGTCAATGACACTTTCACACTAAAAACTGTACATGGAATGCAAAGTCAGTGCTCCAGACCTGAAGCTGTCCCCATATGACGTTGGGGCCATACTGTCATTCCTCTCGTCTTAGAAGACATTGTGGAGACACAATTGCCTCTTTTCCACTGTCAGTTTTCTGGTAGGCCTACAGCTCAACACAGGGCAACTCGGCCATCACTTTTTGCTTTCTGATTGGACACGACAGTTCAATCGAAGAGCAAAAAGTGGCAGCTGAGTCGCGCTGTGTCGAGCTGTAGGTTTACCAGAAAACTGCCAGTGGAAAAGAGGCAAATGGTGCCTTTTAGCACACTTTGTCTCTCACTCAGGACATGGATAAAGGGGACAAAAATTAGACCTGACCTTCTGACGCACTGTTGTGTATACTGTCATACCTGAAAGGGAAAAAATATCTGCACACTCCATATACACTGTGTGCAGAATTATTAGGCAAACATGTTTTTTGACCATATTGTCCATTTTATGCGTATTTTCTGCCACCAACCTTTATGAACATGAAAACCTATTGGATTTAAGCATTCCAGATCATGCATATGTGTATAATAAGATGGGGGTGTGATCAAAGGAGCCCAACACCCAATATCCGGTGTGCATAATTATTAGGCAACTTTGCTTTCTCCTGGGAAAATGGGCCACAAAATAGATCTAACAAACTCTGAAAAGTCTATAAACAATTTTGAAGTCTTCCAGAGGGATGTGGCTCTCTTGAAATTGGCAAGACGTTGGTCACCTTAGCACAGAAGTATCAAATGCACAGTTGCAAAGTCATCAGTCTCACATGAAATGTCACTGCCAAAAATGTGAAGAATTTAAGGTGAAACTACAAGAAAAGTATTACCCTGCAGTGCTATCATATTCCAGAATGCAAACTTACATCAGGTGTCCAGAAGAACAGGTTGTTGAGCACTCAGAGACATAGCAAAGGTAAGAAGGGATGACACCAGACAACCGTTTAACAAGTTAATTAAGTCAAGACTGGGTCAAGAAATACCCTAGGACAGAGTTTTTAAAGGTATTATGGACTGGTGAAAGTGACTATTGACAGACAGGGTGGATGAGCCCATAGCTGGATCTGTGAGGGAAAAGTTTGCAACTTTCAAGAAGACAATGGTATTTATGCAGTATTCTGCTGGCATTTGAGTAGAACTCAGGAACTCATCTGAGTGTGCACATTACCGATCTAGCCATGGGCTCATCGATCTGGTCCATTAACAGTCACTTTCACAAGTTCATAAAACCATTGACAAAATTGTCTAAAGACCTTTCTTGACACAGTCTTGACTGCATTTCTTGTTGAGTGGTCTTCAGGTTTCAACCTATTTTACCTTGGTCATGTCTCTGAGTGCTGAATACAATGTTCTTGTTGACACACCATGTAGGTTTCGGTTCTGGGATATAACAGCACTGCAGGGTAATCATTTTGTGATAGTTTGACCTTCAATTCTTCTCAATCCGGCAGTTACTTTGTGAGCACAATGCATGTGACACTGATGACTTCGTAACGGTGCATTGGACGGATATGACCAATATCGGGGCAATTTCAAGAGAGCCACATCCCTCTGGAAGACTTCAAAATTGTTTATAGACTTTTCAGAGTTTGTTAGATCTCCTTTGTGGCCTATTTTCCCAGAGGAAAACAAAATTGCCTAATAATTATGCACACTAATTTTGCCCTGATATAGGGTATTGGGCCCCTCCGATCACACTGTCTCTTATTATACCAATATGCATGACCTGGAATGCTTAAATCCAATAGGTGTTCATGTCCATAGAGGTTGGTGGCGGAAAATATGCATATAATGGACAATATGGTCAAAAAACATGTTTGCCTAATAATTCTGCACACAGTGTACAGGGGATGGACAATGAAACTAAAACACCTGTAATTTTGGTGTGGGAGGTTTTATGGATAAATTGGACCACCCTGGTGGCCAGTCTTTTGCATATTGCACTGTCACAATCTTCTTCAAGAATTGCATACAACATGAGTACATTACATGAACTTAAAAACAACAACTCCACAAAAGATATTTTAGAAGTTAACCTAGTCACAGAGGCCCTACTCGGTCTTGGAATCATACCCCAGCGATCCTCCAAGATAGCGAGCTCAGGCCAGGGCCTGGCCAGAAGGAGCCACAGCAGCTCTGTAGGGAGGTGGCCACCACCAATCAGCATGTCAACCTCATATCACTGAATACACAGACTCTTTAACTTGATACATAACAAAATTCATGGGAGATGTAACCGTCATCAAGGACATTACAATATCAGCAAACAAAAAGCCCTGGTTCACCAGGGTGGTACATCAGCTCCTGAGAGCATGCAACACTGCTTTCAAGTCAGGATAAAGGAGGCCCTCAAGTCAGCCAGGGCCAACCTGCAACAGGAATGAGAGCAGTCGTGCGTGCCTATGAACAGAAAAATCAACTCCCACTTCACAAACATAAATGACCCAAGAGTGCACATCATAGATGACCTCACATGGACCAGAAACACCATATCCCTGGTCAAAAAGGCGCATACACCACTCCACGTCCTGTGGAGAATTTCTTTTTGGTCAGGGGTTCATTCTCGTTAATCTCGTCCGGGACACAGGGCCACTGTCCCCTTAGGGATGACTCGGGGACACCAGATAGCGCCTCTGAGATGCACGCATGGCATAGACAAGAATATGAGTTGATCCTCAGAGACTTCTCACCACTTGCGTTGGCAGTAGACACACATTCGCAGTCTGTACTGACTCAACAGATCACTCTTGCCACAAGTAACCTTTTTAAACATGGCGTATATGCCAACTCAAGATCAGCACACGATTACGCACAGATTAGCCTAAAGCCACTCGGTCCGGTCATCAAACGTTCCATGACTTTCTGCTTCTCTCCTCTCTTCGTCTCTGTTTCTCCTCTCTATCTTTCTGTCTCTGTCTCTGTCTCTGTCTCTGTCTCTCTGTCTCTGTCTCTGTCTCTGTCTCTCTCTCTCTCTCTCTCTCTCTCTCTCTCTCTCTCTCTCTCTCTCTTGTTCTGTTTTCCATGCTGGAGTTGCTGTGTGGTCGACTCCTGTGTCAGGCCTGCTCCCACGCTGCTTTCACAAGTCGGTTGCAAAGCAGCGAAGGCCTGGGATCAATTTGTGTATGGAGCAGGGCCAGGGGCAGGCACACACACACACACACACACACACACACACACACACACACACACACACACACACACACACACACACACACACACACACACACACACACACACTTCAAGACCTTCCATTGACTCCCATTATAATCACTGAACAACTACATCACTTTTTTTTTGCACAGACCAAACCCATCCCTAAACCTAATCTATCACTAAATAAATGTTTTTGCACTTTTAGTTTTGTTAAAAATTACGAGGACCATAATTAGGTCCTCACAAACCACACACACACACACACACACACACACACACATACACACACACACACACACACACACACACACACACACACACACACACACACACACACACACACACACACACACACACACACACACACACTCACACACGGTCTTGTTGACCGCCTGACTGTGTTTCCAAATCCCCTTATCAGTGAAATGAGGGAAAGGTTTCCTTGTGTGTCCTCGAAATCAGATTAGAGGCGATACCATGCCCAACTGTGTTTATTTCCAGGATGCTCTCACTTAAGTACTCTCACTAAATCAGCAGACGTCATGACAAGACATACAGTGCCCTCCATAATTATTGGCACCCCTGGTTGAGATGTGTTAAAAGCCTTAAAATAAATTCAGTGTTTATTGCAGAAGAATACTGTCACACTGAAAACTTTAGGAAAATGTAGCCTTCAACTCAAATGAATTGTAGGAAAATAAAAAAAATCCCTGACTAAAAAATAATTATTTTTCATTAAATCACCTGTTCCACAATTATTGGCACCCTTAACAATTCCCAGGAAATAAATATAATTGAAGCATTTCTGTCATTTCTACAGTAGTTTACAAAGTTTACCAGAGTATGTAGGAACATTTAATTAGTAATTCATCACTTCCTGTTTCCCTGGGGTATAAATATGACGTGACACCGAGGCCATTTCTCTTATCCACTCTTAAACATGGGAAAGACAAAGGAACACAGCATACAAGTGAGGCAGATGTGCGTCGACCTTCACAGGTCAGGCAGAGGCTACAAGAAGATTGCCACTCAACTGCAGCCCATATCTACTGTGAGAGGAATAATTAAGAAGTTCAAAACAACTGGAACAGTGGTAAACAAGCCTGGACGAGGACCCAAGTTTATTTTGCCACCACGCACAGTGAGGAGGATGGTAAGAGAAATCAAAATATCTCCAAAGCTCACTGTTACAGAATTACAACAAATGGTAGCATCCTGGGGTCACAAAGTCTCCAAATCAACCATCAGGCGCTGTCTACACGCCAACAAGCTGTTTGGGAGGCATGCACGGAGAAAACCTTTCCTCACCCACAATCATAAACGTAAACGTCTGGAGTTCGCCCAGCGGTATTGGGGCTTCAACTGGGACCGTGTGCTTTGGTCAGATGAGACCAAGATTGAGCTTTTTGGCAACAAACACTCTAAGTGGGTCTGGCGTGCCACGAAAGATGCGCATGCTGAAAAGCACCTCATACCCACTGTGAAGTATGGGGGTGGGTCAGTGATGCTGTGGGGCTGTTTCGCTTCCAAAGGCCCTGGGAAGCTTGTTAGGGTGCATGGCATCATGAATGCTTTGAAATACCAGGACATTTTAAATCAAAATCTGTTGCCCTCTGCCAAAAAGCTGAAGATGGGTCGTCACTGGGTCTTTCAGCAAGACAATGACCCTAAACATACGGCCAAATCTACACAGAAATGGTTAACCAGACACAAAATCAAGCTCCTCCCATGGTCATCTCAGTCCCCAGACCTCAACCCCATTGAGAACCTGTGGGGTGAGCTGAAGAGGAGAGTACAGAGGAGAGGACCCAGGTCTCTGGATGATTTAGAGAGATTCTGCAAAGAGGAATGGCTGAAGATCCCTCTTTCTGTCTTTTCCCATCTTGTGAAACATTATAGGAGAAGATTAGGTGCTGTTTTGTTGGCAAAAGGGGGTTGTACAAAATATTAACAACAGGGGTGCTAATAATTGTGACACACATTATTTGATGTCAAATAATTATTTCTTTATGTGGGATTTTTTCCCCACTGAATAAATGCACTTGTATTGAAGGTTGGATTCTTCTCTTTTTTTCCATTAAGGTCCCATATTATTTAGAGAAAAATAATAATAATTGGAAGCTAAAAAACACATCTCAACCAGGGGTGCCAATAATAATGGAGGGCACTGTAGGAGGTCTGGTCTGCACCGTGTGTGTGTGGCCCTAAAGGTGAGGTGACTGCAAAACAAAAGAAAAATATGAACTTCTGCTCTTCTACATACATTTAATATCCAAATGTATAGCCAGAAAAATGGCCATGAGTCTTGATACGTCAGAGATGAAGGTCAGAATTGGGCCAAAAATGAACGGGAGTGGAGGGTATTGGGCCGAATATTAACACTCTGAAACAATAGAATAAATACAGAGAGAGAGAGACCAACAGAGAGAGAGAGAGAGGGAGACTAACAGAGAGAGAGAGAGAGTTAGAAAGAGATGGAAGTCAGTCATAATGAGAAAAAGAACTTAAAACACAAACATAAAGAAAGAAAGAGAAAAGGGCAGGATGGAGAGATAAAGACAGAGATTGAGAGGAATGTTATACTGATATGACTTGTCAGAGAGCAAGGGGAAAGAATAACGGAATAACGAAAGAGAGAAGTGCAGGGGACAGGACGGAGAGAGAGATAGAGAGAGAGATGGAGGGGAAGATGGAAAGGGCGACCGCATAGGCAGTGGTGGGGAGTGAGAGTGGGATATATTAAATTATAGAACACCTTAACAGTGCAGTCTGTCTTGTAGCAGACATGATTGCTTTAGCATAAACATAACAATTCTCTCCATGAGATTTTAGGTCTATGGGCAGGGACCAAAATACTGTCATAACTACAACAGCAGACATACTTCTTCAATGTAGGCCTACTGTAAGTGTGCACTAACCATTAAGACATGCTGATGTACAAAGCTGCAACAGCAGACATGAATTCAGACCAGTTAGCAATACACGTATACTGAGCTTCTGCTGATACCAGAAGTCACAACAGATGTGCACTGTACGTAGAGTAAACTGAGTCACAGCAAGGGTAGGAGCAGCGAGACACAGACAGGTTGCACCCTGTGGGGCTGAGAAACAGGGGGCCGTCACATGTCTCTCTCTCTCTCTATTACTTACCTCTCTTACAGGAAATCAAGCTTTGGGCTATACCAATAAAATTCAATATGATGACTCTCAGAAAAAACAGTATGTAATAAGACGTGAGTCACTAGGGGGTTTGTTTGTCTGTCTGCTGTGGTGAGTATAAGCATTGTGAGAAAATGTCAGGGATGACGTGTCAGGTTGTGTAATATACCTGGGGCAGATGTACACATTGAGACGCCTCAAGGGCGCAAGTACATTTGTGCCCGAGATGTGCAACAATTCAATGTCTGCAATTCAACAATTCAATATCGACACACAGGAGTTGCATTCATTCTCACTGTACCAAGTAGGTGTATATTGCACATAGGAATTTGAATATACCTGTGCATTTCATTTTATGTGCATGAAAATTACAGACAATCTACTTAATTGTATTAATCCCTATTCTATTCTATTCTATTTTGCACAATCTCTGTCCCTTTAGTGCCGTAGCAGCGGTCAGGAAGGGCCTTTTCACGAAGGTCTTCACAGGACTCTGGAGACACACTCATGCGAGAACATTACACAACATGTAGTTGTGTGTGTGTGTGTGTGTGTGTGTGTGCGCGTGTGTGTGTGCGCGCATGCGTGTGCTTGTGTCTGTCTCTGTGTGTGTGCGTGTGTGTGTGCGTGCGTCCTTGCACACTTTTCTTCCTGTACCCGTGTGTGGTTGTGTGTCACCAGCATCTGAATCCCCCATGCCACACATGCCACCTCACTCCCTTCACCACTTACCCGTCCACAACCCACCACCCACACTCCCTCCATTCAGCCATTTCCTCTGAGACAGACAAAGAAGAAGACGAGGAGATATTTATTTTAGCGCTCTGCTTTGCCTTGCCACACGAAGCCTGCGCATCTGCTACTGATGTCAGAGGAAGTGCGTCTTGTCTTGCCCCCAGACTGCTGAGATATGCAGCGTGGCTGGCAGACGCCTGGAGGTGTGTGGAGGCTAGAGATGGGATTTATGGCTCTTTGACGGGATCCGGATCTTAGTGGCTCGTTCCTTTCAAAGAGCCGTTCAAAAAACTGGCTCTTTTTTAATTATTTATTCAGTGTTTAGAGTGTAATATTTTGACTCCACCTCAAGGTGATTTTGTTCAAACAACAACTGATTATTCTCCTGCTCCTAAATACCGTTTTTGACACTCTTTAAGGCAAACAATTGTGTTTTTTCCCTAAATTGGATTACTTTGGCCGAGGTCACGTGCTTAAAATGAATGAAAAATGAACAAAATAACAGTCGAGTGGCTCCCCCAGCTGTGATCCGGTTCCCATCGTTCACTTCAGGGAGCCGTTCAAAAGAACCGGCTCGTTCATGAACGACACACCTCTAGTGGCTGGCAGACGCCTGGAGGTGTGGAGGCGGTGGCATGGGATCAGAGGGGATGGAATGGGATGGCATGGGATGAGGGAGGTGGTTACGTATGCTGTGATCTTGAGGTGTGGAAGGAGATCAGATAAGGAGGTGCTGTATGTGCTGTATAATCAGGGACGCTGCTAAGGTTTTGGAGGCCCTAAGCATAATTGGTCAGGAGCCCCCCCCCCCTCATAATTAAAATTAAATAATTATAACAATAACAATAATAATAATACTCTACTCACTAATAATTATATGTTTTGCAATGTAATTCTGCATTTTTTTCATGACGTTTTTTAGTCAATCTCAATTCAAGAGGCCCCAATTTTGGGCACAAAGTGATTGGTGCCCCAAGCACTGGTTGGTGCCCTAAGCACTCTGTGTATTCTGCTTATGTCTAGTGTTGGCCCTGTGTATGATGCACTGCGGGGCTGTGATTCGCTGCTGTGAAAAACACCCTGTGGAGGCGACAAGGAAGATACGTCAGGCCGGGCCCAACAGCCGAGGTGTTGAACGAGGGTTTCTTTATTTAGAACGAGGGAATCACACACACACACAAAATCATCTTTGCTTTTGTAACTTCTCTGTGGTTGTTACTCTTGCTGGCAGGCTGATAATGGATTACGTTCTTCTTGATCGTACTTGACGTTCTTTACACAAGGAAACAAAAGAACAAGGGAGAGAAAAAGCAAACAATCATTTGTCATATACAGTATGACCATGGGTTCACTGTTCTCACTTTCATCTAATAATGATTAGGTTCGTATCCACTGCACATTCCTTGAAAATAACATTACGCAGTAAGTGGAGTGCACTTAGCTACTGTGTTGCACATTGTTTCCGATAGTAGATTGGACGGCCTCAAACCCTGTCATTAACATTTTTCTGTAATGCATTGCTTTACCACAGCACACACACACACACACACACACACACACACACACACACACACACACACACACACACACACACACACACACACACACACACACACACACACACACACACACACAGACAGACAGACCACCTTTGAGTCATTGTTACCAGCTGTTCTGCTATGTGCTGAGAGTATTTGTCATGAATTGAGTGATGATGTTCAGAGTGGTGTAATGGTATCTTGTTCCAGGTATGTGAAAAAGTCTTGCTCCCCAACCTCTCCATGTTACATGGTGGTTACATAATCCCCCCAGCCCACCATATAACACAGTGTTCTGCACAGAGTTGCTGGAATGTTCCACAGTGTTCTACATGTGATAGATTTCAGTATGGCTACACTATTCGACATTACATTTTTGGCAAGCGTTCTACTGTAGCATAGAATACATATACCATATTTCCTCAAATAATAGGGGATTACAATAAGGGGCAGGCTACAGTTTGAAGGAGCCTTTTAATACAAAAAAAGAAAAGGCTTTTATTTATTGAAAATGTTTTAGGCCAGGCTGCTAAAAGATGCAGGCCACTATTAGTGGCTATACATTGAGGAATTATATACAGTGCACTATATAATTCCTCAATTTGCTGTACTGTACATACCACTGTGTCCATGCTACAGTGTTTTAGATAAAAATCATTTGCCATGTCACAGAGTGTTCTGCAAGATACCGCTCAGTGCAAACACATGTAAATACCCCCATTAAATCTCAGTGTGTTTGAGAGAGTGCGTTACACTGCCAAACTTGGACTAAGCTTCAACCAGAAACCCCCTTGCCAACACTCACAGTTGGCAACAAACCCCCGTTTCCCATCATGCATTTCTCTGTGTAGAGAATACTGTATGTGCTTCACATATAAAGTGAGGCAGAGTGAGGGGAGATAGGGACTCCGATGTGAAGTTGAATTAGGCTTTCTTCTCTTTTCTTCTTTATTTCCTTTCTTCTGTTACAGTGTGTTTTTGTATTTGCTGCTTGCACGTAGTGCCACAGAAAGTTTAGTAACTTACCATGGCATCAGAGCAACTCAGAACAAGTGTTAAAGGGTTTATGAAACGAAAACAAAGTAAAGGAATTTGACCATTTCCAGGACAGATTCTGACAGTTCTAAGCCTTGTGAATAAAGTGGGATAATGTCTTGGTGATATTTTGTCCTAAAAGTCATGTTAAAACGTTCCCAAAAAGTGTTCACTTTTTTTCGTGACATGCAAATTTTATGCAAATTTTATGCAAATGATATGCGTGACATAAAAGGGGAAAGTTAACCTCATTCCACCTTGTTCAGATCAATGGCGGCTAGTACCAAACCAAAGCGCAGTGTCAAGCAGTGTGTTGCTGGAGGGCCGAACGGTGCCAGCTGCAAAAATGGCTACTTGACAGAAGGAATATCTTTGCACAAGTTCCCTTCTGTGAAGAATGATGGAACTGTGTCCGACAAGGAGAAGGCTAAAACAAGGGCTCTGTGGATCCAATTCGTACGCAGGCACCGGTGTGGCAGCTTTTGTGATATGCACCGGATTCTCATACGCCCTGTAGGCTATCTGCTTGTAGGATAGACCGAGTAAAGTTAAGTATAGGGTACAGTTGGGCTAAATCAAATATGCCTGTGTAACATCAAGACTCTGATCTAATTCCAAAGTGTAGGCATAACATAAATGACAGCCCCAAAACATTTGCTGACCATATCGAAGATTGTGTAATCTCTGTTTATGTTGACATTCGCTTCCTGCCATACATTTGTCCCACATCGCTTGCCATAGCCTCGTACAAGCAGATGTACATGTGAATGAGAATTCCGGTGCATATCACAAAAGCTGCCACACCGGCGTGGTCACTGTTGTGCTCGGCACATTTCCACCACTCGTGCTTCACCACAAATGTGGAGATCGCGGGCATGGTTGGACTGAAGAGAATGCTATTGTCTCAAGCAGTTCCAACAATTGACATCTCCGGCGTGCAGACTGAAACTGCCCCTGTAACTGCTCGTGCACTGCTTTGCTTTAGGCTACATTTTACCTTGTCCATCTGCTTTGTATGTTGTTTTCAGGAAAGGGTAATGCACATTACATGCCAAACCGATGCGAATGCTCTCGGGATATGCACTTTTTGTTGATTGCCATTCAACTGGTCAATAAATTGGTTTTGGGAGGATATCCGCGCTTCAGCCTCCGTGGTGCTCTCGGTCGAGGACAGCCAACTCACAGACTGGGCTACTGCTTAGCGAATAAACAGAGATGCATATAGCGTAGGCCTACTTTTTTTCTCTCTTCTTCTTTTTTAGGATTTCGGGGCTGCTCCAACAGCCTATTACCTCCGTTTTTTCTCTAGTTGATAGTATTTTTGCATGTATATGCATTTCAATCACACTATATCGCGCAATTGAATCAAAATGCCCCCCATTTGTCAACAAATACACACGCCATGTCATCTTTGGGTCATGGCAAAGCGCCCTTAGCAACCGTAACCATAAACAAAACGAACTGTCAGGCTATGTCAACAATCGTCACTTCGCCTGTCAGACATGTCACTTTCTGCAGATGTATCAGTGCCTCTGAAATAGATTTGTGCTGCTGTTTTTTTTCCTCATGAGGTTGGATGTGTGGTTTTTCGACACGCTGATGTTTGTATCAGAATTTTGGTGCCTTTCTAAGATGTGGGTCCATCAAATGTGTGTTTTTTTCTCAGATCGCCATACTAGCAAACCATGGACTTTCCTCTATGATGTCACAGCCCAGCTCATTAGTCAAACCAAATTTCACAGAATTCACACTTTGAGTTGCCATTTTCACAAGTTCCTCCAGGATGATTGGGTTCAAAGTCTCATCGATGCTATCAGAAAAAACAAGGCTTTAATGGGAATGACCGTTTGTTTTCGTTTCATATACCCTTTAAATCTCCTAATATGACAGTCCTCTGATTTGTTTTATAACTGGAGATCAAAGCCACTTTCTCCAGTTAACTTATCTTGGTCAGTAACAGAAACCATCTCATGAAAGGTGGTGGGCAGTCATGGGTAAGCGGTTAGGGCGTCAGACTTGTATCCCAAAGGTTGCCAGTTCGACTCCCGACCCGCCAGGTTGGTGGGGGGAGTAATTCCCCAGTGCTCTCCCCCATCCTCCTCCATGACTGGGTTACCCTGAGCATGGTACTGTCCCGCCGCACTGCTCCCTAGGGGCGCCATTGAGGACTGCCCCCTTGCATAGGTAAGGCATAAAGGCAATTTCGTTGTGTGCAGTGTGCAGTGTTCACTTGTGTGCTGTGGCGTACTGTGTCACAATGACAATGGAAGTTGGAGTTTCCCAATGGACTTTCACCTTTTCATTTTAAAGGATAGTTCCGGCGTAAAATGAAAGTTTCACCATCGCTTTCCCATGCCACATAATGTATCTAATGATGAGCCATTCCGGGCAATGCCGCGCCGTTATGGAGTTAGCTAATTTTAAGCTTTTTGGTGAAAAACGCAGCCAACGCATCACGGCGGGGCCAATTATAAACCTATTCTTTTCTGATGTTTCCCCGCTATAAACAACTTCAAAAACGCTACACACTTCATCACAAAGGTCTCGTCAATCAAACCGAGGCACAGAGAATGTCATCGGACCACACAATCTTTCACTGGCCAGTGTTTTCAGAGGTGTCTCACTGTTGCAACTCTCTGACCCGGATGCCAGGGCGCGCGAGGTCAGAAGGACCATTACGCAACGGAGGAGGGCTGGAGGAATTTATAAAGTCGTACTAGAAGTACTCTTACAGATGTAAGTACACCACCAGTGGTGTGTTATTACAAAGCTGAATCCATGTTATATTATACCGTGTTGCAATTACTTTGTAAGAGTAGTCTGCCTACCTGTACTCTCCATGCAACTCTTCAAATCTGCTGCCTGCACACACGGTAGTAGCGATCCCTCCGGGTTTTTACGCCAGTTTCGTCCACTTCTAATGCTATTAGCCATTCCCGTAATATGGCTGGTTTAGACAGTGGCAGTCGGTGAAAACGGTCGGGGTTCCAGCTTTTCATTTTACGGTCGTAGCCGGTGCGAACCGCGGACCATGTTTAGCCTACCTAGCCACCTGATTGAGTAGCCTGCATCCGGGTCAGAGAGTTGCAACAGTGAGACACCTCTGAAAACACTGGCCAGTAAAAGACTGTGTGGTCTGATGACCTTCTCTGTGCCTCGGTTTGATTGACGAGACCTTTGTGATGAAGTGTGTAGCGTTTTTGAAGTTGTTTATAGCGGGGAAACATCAGAAAAGAATAGGTTTTTAATTGGCCCCGCCGTGATGCGTTGGCTGCGTTTTTCACCAAAAAGCTTAAAATAAGCTAACTCTATAACGGCGCGGCATTGCCCGGAATGGCTCATCATTAGATACATTATGTGGCATGGGAAAGCGATGGTGAAACTTTCATTTTACGCCGGAACTATCCTTTAATACCTATTATTTTTTACACATTTATCGTTAAGTTTTAATAGCACCAGATTATTTGGTTTTGGTGGTACAGATGGTAGAGAAGTCTGTTTGGCAAATGGAAGGTTTTAGGTTACAAGCTCCGGTCTGTCTGACCCCATCAAAGTCTCCCTTAGTAAGATGCTTAACGTCACGTTTTTCCTGGCACCCGGTTGGGACCCGGTTGGCACCCTGTGTGGCAGCGCCAGCCTCACATATGTGCAAATGAGTAAATATACTGTGAGCCATATACTATAAAGCGCTTTGAGGGCTCAAAGGAGTGGCAGGGGTGACCCTGTCCGGATGGTGTGGTTTCTACAGGTAGGTAAATGTTACTGTGAAGTGACGCAGCCCAATTTGAAAGCTTAACCCATTAAAAAGAGATTAGACGGAACTCACCTGGGTTTGTTTAGGATTAGAATAGACTTGACCTTTTGGTCATGGTGACATGTTATTTTCGAAAAGGGCATGGTTTATTTTTGTTTTTGTTTCAATAATGTACTAGTACCCTTTTTAGCAGCCTATATTTAGGCCTTATACAGTATATGACAGGACAGATTAACAGATGATTGGAAATGTAGGGGAGAAAGATGTGGTTAGGAATGGATATGTTTCGGAAATGTCCAAGGCAGGACTCAAGTGTGGGAGAGTGGTCTGCACAGTGGCTGTAAGCTCATGAAAATGTACTTTATTATTTAACAAACAATGTTTCGATCCACCATGATCTTCCTCAGGGAGGTATGAGAGCAACGAGAGCAGGGGTCTTGGATGACTTTTACCACATGGCCTACAGGTACCTGGCTAAGAAGTTGAGCACACCCACAAGGCTACAAGTGGCATAACATGCACCTGGATGTGCTGGCTTCATGTAATGCAATAACACCAAAACTGATCACAACACGGAAGAATAAGGAAGCAAAAAACAATAAAGAAGAAAACTAACATGAACAACACTTTAGATAGAAAATAAACTATGGTGTGTAAAAGGTAAGCCATCAAAGCAGAGACACTTGTGTTTTTTAAATGCCTTTATTTTAACATTTTTTTTTTTTACAACAAATAAGCTGTCCTAATGTAAAGAGGTCACAGGGAAATGAACTGAAAAAAATGCCCCTAATTTTCTCATCCATTCAAAGGAAAAATTTTAACAATGCAATTTACATTGCTTTAAATGCATGTCAGCTTCCACGGAATGTTGCGTGTGGAATGAATGTCAGCTTTCTCGGAATGTTACAGAAGCCAAACGGAATGTCGCCCGGTCAGTTCAGGGACTTCTTTTTAAACAAGGTTAGTCAGAGTCACGCTGCTGGCATTTTGCTCAAAGGGGGAATTAAATTTTCAGTCGGAAAAACCCAGGCTGACGCATTTGTTTTTGGGAGGTTAATGCTGGTTTAGCCAATAGACCTAAAACCTTTTGCTTTGACCCTCTAATAGTGGCTAGTCAGCTGTATGCAAAATCAAGCACAGGTGGATTACTGGACAGACCTTCTAGGCCTAGTAGCCCCAATACCACATCCACAAACAACACACTTACACAGACTTTCCTTCCCTCCCCCCCCCTCTCACACACACACACACACACACACACACACACACACACACACACACACACACACACACACACATGCATGCACGTGCACATACACACATTCTCTACTTCTCACTCATACACACTTCCTCTTACTCTCTCTCTCTCTCTCTCTCTCTCTCTCTCTCTCTCTCTCTCTCTCTCTCTCACGCACACGCGCACACACACACACACACACATTGTGTTTCTCGTTCCGTAAGCCTCTAATGTCACTCTACTCCCCTTCACCCTAAGCTGTACATAAGTAGGCCTACACCCCCACACCTCCACCCCACTGTAAGTCACTTCTTTACTCAAAGGCAGTTGATTCCTTAATCTGACCCTGAGTTCACATGAGACTTGAGTTCACATGAGACTTACCATACCGTGTCTGCTCATACTTGTATTGCTTGATCCCATGTCCACATGCAGCTTGCTTCCCTCACATGACCAAGGGCAGACTACTGCCTGGGCCTACCGGGCCCAAGAGTCAAGGGGACAACTGTATTTTATTTTCACATTATTTTCAGAGAACTAGCCCCCACAACAAAGACTCTCACATCTGGCCTAAAACCCTGAATCGTTTTGTAAATATGTCCTTCTTTTTTCTTTTTTCTTTTTGTTTTTCTTTTTTTTACTATTGAAGGGGGCCTTTCTTGTTGTCTGGCTCATTGCACATGGAATGACAATCTGCCCCTGCACATGAAATGCTTTAACTCTGTAAAGCCAGGCTCAAACTACACGACTAGCGATTGTGTGTCCGATTTTGGCGTCGGGGTGCACCGCACACTAGAAGAGAATTGCAACTGTCACTCTTATCGCTGCTCGCAACCACCGAGACAATGCCCGACGTTCTATTTCCAGTCGCAAATATCAAACACTGTTTGATTTCTACGACTTGCGATCGGCGACTCTTTGAGCTGCCAAAGTTCTATCTTAGAACGTTGGCCACGACGAGGAAATCTTTCCCGACAATCGCTTGCGATGGTCCTGGGGGGTAACGTTCCAGCGATTGTGGTAAGGGGGGTTTTCAGCCGAGAATCGGCGCGATAGTCGTGTAGTTTGAGCCAGGCTTAAGGAAACAGCCCCAGTTATAAGCTTATTGTTATTGTTAAAACTGAATGGCAATAACCAAGTCGTAGTTTATTACCTACTAGACTCTGTGTGATGCCGAAGTACTGTATGTAGGGAAGGAAGGGAAGTTTCAATGAACAGTAAAGTGTTCCAATGGCACGACGCTGTGCATTTAGACACAGCACCACAAGATCTCTTTCCATTCAAGATGCTATTTTACACCACATGGAATGGGCCAGCAAGATCCTATTCCAGCACGGGACAGGCTAAGAATGGCCAGCTATTTAAAGTATTCTGGTCGGATACGTAAGAAGCCACTGATTTTAACCACCAGAATATATACTGTACATGGCCAAAAATATGGAACAGTGTTGCGGTTGAGTCGCTTTGCCATATGAGAATGTAGTGGAGGAAATAAAGCACAGTTCTCAGAGCGACGGGCTATTCCCAGAAGTAAGCAAGTTAGCAGATGCTGCAGCCATACATATACAAACATACAGGGCGCTAAGGTCGCTGATGCTAGCCAAAGCTGTCTGTGTTGCACTATATCGCTATATTTGATTCAGAGCCCTACAAGGCAATAAGCACTATGGCAGATTGTAGGGGTTCCCCTGATTTTTTTCCATCCTCCCTCCTCCTCTTTTCTTCATACAATACAAACACAAACACAAACATTTTCTCTCACTCTGTGTGTTTGTGTGTAAGAGAGACAGAGAGAGAGAGAGAGACAGAGAGACACAGAGACAGTGAGACAGAGACAGAGACAGAGACACAGAGACTGAAGCCACAGACAAAGCGGACAGATACAGAGGTATTTGTGAGTATTGCAGCCCTGCACGTGTTTCCCTTATGACTATGAGAGGAATGCCTTTGGCCCAAATCCCGGGCCCCCGTGCATACACACACACACACACACACACACACACACACACACACACACACACACACACACACACACACACACACACTCACTCACTCACTCACTCACTCACTCACACACACACACACACACACACACACACACACACACACACACACACACACACACACTCTCTCTCTCTCTCTCTCTCTCTCTCTCTCTCTCTCTCTCTCTCTCTGGTGATGTAATGCTGTGAGAATGCAGAGGAATGCAAAAGCCCTGGTGAGAGCGAGGGAGCGTATCCCAGAAGCCCACAGGGCCAGAGCTCAGCCAGTCACACTAAGGTGACCCCCCCCCCCCCAAAAAAAAAAAAAAAAAACCCACCCCACTCATCCAGTCCTCATAACCAACCTAACCCCATTGCCTCTTGTCTGCCAACAGTTGGGTTGGGAATTGGGAACAGGGAGGAGGGACACAGTTCACTATGTGTACAATGTACATGTACAACTGTACCCCACCCCCCACACACAGTTGGACAAGGAAATGGCAACTGGGAATCATCCAACATTCTTCTGTAGTCTTGTGGAAGTGAGCTCCCCCACAAAAATCCCTACCCCACCACACCCAGCCTACCCCTCATTCCCAAAGCCCAACCTCGACTTTGCTCCAAATTTGCGTGCATGTTTGAGGGGGGGGGTCGTATTATGCACTTAATCTCTGCTGCACTTTAAGTGGGCTGGGGGGGTCAAGCACTGGTGTCACTTTTACCTCGTGTGCACTTAAGTTGCAAACCTGCTGCTACTGAGTATTGTACTCCAAAACACAATTTTGTTGCCTTTTTGACAATGACAATAAATTCTTGAATCCTTGAATCCTTGAATCCTTAAATTTGACTGAACCGATAACATACCTAGGTGGGCACAACATCAGACGCAGAGTGAATCTTAATATGTCATCTTCACAACTTGCAATTTGTCATCTGTGATGTTCGGGAGTCACATGACTTTTCCATTTAGTTGAATCTTTGTAGTGTGGGACAGTCTTACAACATGGTTCTGTGCTTTCTGTGTGTGTGTGTGTGTGTTCTGTGATTTTCAATCATGACCGAATAACAGGGAATAATGTATTCTGAACTGACCACAAGCCAAACCCTTTGTCTCCGCCCTCCTCGGTGTCTAGCTGAGCAAAATCATTTTAAGTATAGTATAACATGGCTACCGTTAAACATACACTGTAGAGGAAAAGACATGCATGCTATTTTCGGTAAGACATTGAAAAAAACCACAGGATACCTCCTTGCCTATTTTCTCTGGCTCATTAAAATGTAGTAGGACCCAGCTAGGTTAAATGGCTTATATATAGGTTATATGGTCTATGCGGCATGCAACACACAGCATATGGCCTATGGTTATCCAAAGGAACTCTCTCCTGTGCTAATTTGAATACATGTATGAACTGTATTTTACAAAGAATTAACTTTATGACTATGGACTGTCTCACCCATATCCACTCTCCCGTGAGTTCATTTGAGTACATGTGAAGAGTTTATTTACAAAACAGTGTATCCACCATTTTTTACTTTTGCATTTTATTATTGAAAATGACTGAGGTCCTATCACGTATGTGTGAATTCTTGCCATTACCATATTGAAATATTTTTAGAACATACTTTTTCAACCTATAAAATACCGATTGCCGCCCGGATCAAGCACAAGGCATTGACCCTTGCCTACAAAACCATCACAGGAACGGCCCCAGCTTATCTGAAGGACCTACTAACACCTTATGTTACTGGAAGAGAACTGCGCTCATCCAGCACAAGCCGCCTGGCTCTGCCATCCAGTCGCTCTAGGTACTCCCAGTCAAGATTGTTCTCCGTTGTGGTACCCAAGTGGTGGAACAGTCTCTAAGAGGCAGCACGACTAAGCACATCTCTTGCAGCCTTCAAGAAACAACTAAAGACATTCCTCTTTCGAGAGAATCTACTAGACTAATGCTTGAACTGGCCTTGCCCCAGGGCAGACTCCTGACATTATGTTTAGTTTAG
This sequence comes from Engraulis encrasicolus, assembly GCF_034702125.1. Lineage (NCBI taxonomy): Eukaryota > Metazoa > Chordata > Actinopteri > Clupeiformes > Engraulidae > Engraulis > Engraulis encrasicolus. The sequence goes on along the minus strand of NC_085868.1, from coordinate 48,857,663 downwards.
TTGAGTTTAGTTTGTGTGTGTGTGTTTGTGTGTGTGTGTACTCGTTATTTACTCTTTATGATAAAAAAAAACAAAAAACAAAAAAAAACTAACCCTCTTTGCAACTGCACTTGTTGTTCTGTATATCTCCTGTGCACTTTGTATTTGCTTGTGATGTTGGCTTGATTATGTCCTCTTTTGAAAGTCGCTTTGGTTATAAAGCGTCTGCCAAATGCAATGTAATGTAATGTAATGTAATAAAATGTGTTTTGCAATGCAATGCAATGGAATGACCAATTCAAAAATGTCAGATACACCGGTTTGCAAATAAACTCTTCGGGCTTGTATGAAGAATGGTCTTCACATGATCCAGGTAGACAGATGGTTTGCAATTTTTACTTGATACGCCCTGAAGAAGGCCATAAGGGCCGAAACGCGTAGGCATTGTAGCCAAATAAAAAAAGTAAAAATTGCAACTTTCAGTGCCTCAGCATTTGTCTACCTGGAGACCAAGTTTGAGAGCCCCTACACTGATGAGCACCAAGGGGAAAAGGTGAAGACCCAGAAGCACTCCAATTATCTGCTTGTGTTTTTTCTTCACATGAATTGCAGCTAAGCCATCACAAGAGCAATATATCAAATGGTATAGTCTTTTTTTAAACCCTTCTCTCTCTCTCTCGTTCTCTCGCTCTCGCTCTCTCTCTCTCTCTCTCTCTCATTCTCTCTCTAACCCCTCCCCTCTCCTCTCTCTGTACACCCCCAGCAATGTGTGTCTTCTATCTTCTATGTCTATTGATATCACCCATCATCATGATCATTTAGATTGAACAAAAAAATCAGTATCATGCTTTTAGTTTTGTAAAACACATTATTGTGAAGCACATTTATGAAGCAAATTGTTTTGCCTCTCTCAAAATGTGCACGTATGTGCGTTCTTACATGTGTGTGCGCATGCGTGCACACGTATGTACATTTGTGTGTGTGTGTGTGTGTGTGTGTGTGTGTGTGTGTGTGTGTGTGTGTGTGTGTGTGTGTGTGTGTGTGTACATGTATGTGTGTGTGTGTGTGTGTGTGTGTTGATATCAAAGATTCTTTAATTCTGCATTTAGATCGTCTCTGTTGCTATCCCCCATCAACAGGAGCTCATAGTGCTGCCAGAGCCATAGAGTGCATCTTAATATGCGACCTTGCCTCCTCCACTTGCCTCCTCCACTTGCTTCTCGTCATGATGACATCACTGACAACAGCATTATATTTCAATATCTTGCAAAAGCTCAATTGTAGAGTCTTTTTCTCGTTTGCAATTGTTATGGTGAATTAAAAACAGTCCCTCAAAAGTTGTTGTGGCTAGGCTGACAGCTGGGAAACTTTATCGTTTTCTCCACGGAGGAGGGGCCAGGAGGCGGGGCGAGGAGACAAGCGCAAGTGGAGGAGGCAAGGACGCATATTAAGATGCACTCATAGAGGAGGAGAGTTGTGCAAATGGAGGACCAGGAAATAAACTGCAGCCCCGCCTTTCAACGAGATTGAGGTAGTGCCTAAAGCGGCTGTCATTCCATAGACTCAACATATAACCACCACATAAAAAGCCAAAAATAAGGACTAACGAACTATACTGCGGGGTAATCATCACAAATACGTAAAGTATCAACTGTCTCGGTAATGATCATCACAACAGTTTTACCATATGTGATGTTTATCTGAAGTTATTACTACGAACAGCAAGTCTTGTCATATTCCCTGCGTTGCATTGCATTGCATTGCTGTGTGCTACGCCCACTTCTAGGAACTAACATTCGCAACGCTGAGCAGTTCTGAGACGCTAAACAGCTAATTTAGCTAATGCTAAAGTGGGCCCTAGCACAGAGTGGAGATTGCCCAACTCTGTTTCTATATGGCTCTGAGTGCTGCTTCTGCCACCGGCTCCCTGGTCTGTTATGGGACTCACTAGTTTGACGCCCTCTCGGTACTTCACATGGTAATCAAACATTTCAAACAAGCAATTTAAGGTTAGGTTTAGGGTTAAGGTTAGGGTTAGGTTTGTTAGGGTTAGGTTTAGGGTTAAGGTTAGGATTAGGTTTAGGGTTAAGGTTAGGGTTAGGGTTTAGGTTTAGAGTCGTATGACGTAAGCGGTAAGTACCGAAAGGGCGTCGAATTAGTGAGTCCCGGTCTGTTATTCAGGAGTGGTCAGCTATAAATCAGGTGCATCACCGGCCTGACCTTTGACCTCAAGTTGCAATCAAAGCAGATGGAGACGCCGGCAGAGGTGGTGTCCCTCTCTCTCGCTCTCTATTTCTCTGTCTGTCTCCTCTCTGTCTCCCTCCTCTCTCTCTCTTTCTCTCTCTCTCTCTCTCTCTCTCTCTCTCTCCGATCTTCTCTCTTGTCTCTACCTCCCCCTCCCTCCCTCCCTCCCTCCCTCTCTTCCCTCTTTCTCTCCTTTTTTCTCTTTCTCTCCATCTCTGTCTCTGCCTCCACATCTCTCCATCGCTCTTTTTCGGACTCTCTCATTCCGTCTCTGTCTCTCTACCTCTCTCTTTCCTCCCCCCCTGAGGTAGTGATGTGGCCAGCACTGCAATAATTACAGATGACCACAGAGATGGTCTTTTTCTCGTCCAGAGATGAACCCTTGCCCCATCTACTTTTTTCTGAGCAATAACTCTAGCTCAGAGTATGTGCAATATCTAGGTTTGTATATGCCTTTGGATGACTCAGGGCCAAAACTGGAACGTTGGGTGTAACACTAACAATGGTCGTCTGTTACCTGTTTATATGTTTGTTTGTGCTTTGTGGTCCTAAGTCTGTCTATTGTGGTAATTTGATGTTAATTGTGAATCACACTTTCTCATGTCCATTCTGAATTTCTCTCCTGAAGAGACAATAAAGGATAATCTAATCTACTTTCTCCTCACTACATCTATTCCTTTCTTTCTCTCTCTCTCTCTCTCTCTCTCTCTCTCTCTCTCTCTCTCCCCCTCTATTTATCTATCTTTAGCCTTCTCTCATTTGTCTCTCTTCCCCCCTCCTCCCCCTCTCTATCTCTCTCTCCTCCTCTCTCCTGCCTCTTGTGTGTGTGTCTGTGTGCCTGCTCCTGTCTGTGATATCCGTGTGTGTGTGTGTGTGTGTGTGTGTGTGTGTGTGTGTGTGTGTGTGTGTGTGTGTGTGTGTGTGTGTGTGTGTGTGTGTGTGTGTGTGTGTGTGTGTGCGCGCGCGCGCGTGTGCATGTGTGTGTGATTAATAGATAGACAGGTGTTGAGTGATTGAGGTGAGGGGTCTACTGCTGAGTGATTGGGAAATTGTGGTGCTGCAGTGCCATCGCGGTGGCGTTCATTCGATCGCCCAGCTGGGCCCCTCCTCTCCGGCGATTCGGGTTAATCTCCACTTACAGGTCGCTCACACAGCCCTGGTCTTGCTCATACGTCGTGGGCTGAGCTAGTATGTACACGTTCTCTGTTCCTCTTCTCCTCTTTTCTTTTTGTTTTCTCTCTTTCCTCTCTGTGTCCGTTGATATGTGCACTTCTCCTCCCAGTCCAGTCTCCCTGTCTCTGTGCCTCTCTTGCTCAGTGTCTCTGATACTGTACATTCCGTACTGTACATGTACGTGTGCTCACTTTCCGCTACTCCCCATTGTCATTCCCACTGGGAACTGACAGGCGGGAGACAAAGGGGTCAGTTGTCCACGGCCCAGGCAGAGAGAATTGGGGGCCTAGAATTGGGACCTCATTACATTGTATGTATTCAGGGACGGATCATGACTCCATGGGCCCCTGGGCCAGACAACAAGAAAGGGCCCCCGTCCAGATGTTAGAGACCCTATATTGTTGGGCATTCAGGTGTTTTTCGCCTGAAAACATGTGAAAATAGAGTTGTTAAAAGTGTGATTTTACACAACATGAGAATGGAAATTTAGAGGATTGGGCTTCAGGGCCCTCTGGACTCTTGGGCCCCTGGGCCTGGGCCCGGTAGGCCCTTGCAGTAATCCATCCTTGTATGTATTGAGAGGGGAGCCCTTTCAGATGATTTTGTCCCAGGCTCGGTCAAAGCTGTCAGCGGCCCTGCTAGGGGTGGGCGATATGACGATATTAAATCGTGAATCGTGATATTGAGTAAAAGATCGTCTCGAATCTGCCAAAGTGGAGAAATCGTATAGATCGTCTTGCAGTGAGGATGTTTATTATCAGTATCAGAGTGACGTTTTCTCACTTGTGTTGTTGTCTTCACTTTATTCTTTACATTATTGTATTCCAATTGTACACTTTATGACAGTATCATCAGTGTATTAACATTTGATTCACTGTAAATCACAAATTGGAAGCATATCAAAGTTGATTTTTGTTTTTTTTTATTTTTTGGATGGAAGATCGTGATAAAAAAATCGAAATCGACATTTCATGTTAAAGAATCGTGATACAACATTTTTGCCATATCGCCCACCCCTAGGCCCTGGTCATTCCTCCTTCCCTACCGCAGACTCCAACTTTTCTTTTAACTTCAGTCACCCATTATCTCTACCTTCTTCCATTTATTATTTTTTTTCCTCTTTCTTGTTCCTCCTTTTCTCTCTCTCTCTCTCTCTCTGTATCTGTCTCTCTCTCATCTCTCCCTCCTTCACCCCCCCCCCTCTCCCTTTACTGTATTTTCCAGTACTCCCAGCAGCAGCGCTTGTAACATCATGTGACTCTATAAAGCTGAAATGCGATTACTCAGTTTTCCATTGGTCACGTGCCAGAAGGAAACCGCTCATTCACGGCTGTCTCTTTCGACTTGTAAAGTTACTTTTTTGGGGGGTGGTAAATAATGTAGGCTACTTACTATGAAATGAGTCAGACTGGTATTTAAAAAAATGAATGTTTGTACTTTATATAAAAATATAGTTTATAGGATAGGCTATATTATAAGGCTATGTTTGTGGTTAATGGTGTAACACTAGGTTCTGTTTAAGGGTCTATAGAGGTGGTGATGACGTAGAGTAGGGTGGGTGGTCATTGGTGGCAGTGATATATGGACGACATGCTCCACTGTCCTCAAGGGTATAGGAGTCAGGATGTGTTTTAGAGAAACACATGGAGGAGGTGGGCCTTTGGCTAATATCCAGTGACATTCTACTTGCCGCGTAAATGACATTCAACTCAATCAGGCTCTTGACTTGGAACGCAGAAAATCTGAATGAATAGAAACAGAATGAAAACAGAAATACGTAATAGAAAAAAAATCAATCACCAAAACTTTTCACCAAAGAAACGTTGCTGTCATCACATAAGCTGTCATTCGAATAGAAACAACTATTTGATTGGGTGGCTCTAATTGACAAGTGAGTGACGGCCCATTGGTGTCTACACTTGAGGCTTAAAAGGATAGGCCCTATTAGATATTATCTAAAGGAGAAGACTCTATAGGGAGACTTTGTAATGCTAGTCAGGCGATTTGACAGACATACGCAGTCATGTGCTAAAAGTAGGTTAAAAAATGTGGGTCAAAGACCATTGGCTGAGTAAGATTCCAAAGGATGTTTGAAATGTTGCCGATGTAAAACATTCTTGGAGCCTGCTCTTCACGTTCAAAAGATTGTCAGAAATACTCCACCTGCCAAGAGCCCCAAGAACCAATCACATGCCAAAGTGTAGGAGCGGTGCTCCAATCAGGTTGAAGTGTCGCGGTCTGTACTCTTCTTGTGTCCCCATAGATGGGACTCTACTGTGCAGTATAGATGACGTGGTGATAGTGACTGAGTAGGTGGGTGGCCTGTTGTGGCAGTGATATACGACCTTATAGACCCTGAAGGCCAAAAGAATTGGGATGTCTTTTAAAGAAAGACAGTTAAGAGCTGGGCCTTTGGCATGTTGTCAGTGACTGCATATAGTGGTCAATTTTGTTCAACTCTACTGAGCTCTTGAGAACATAGCTCAAAATTATACGAAATGGGTGTTCCCATACAAAAAGGTGTACCAATTGATCAAAATTCACAAGATGCTTAAGCTGTCAATGAAAAAATATCCTCCGGATTGGGTGGACATTATTGGAAAGTGTTGGTGATGATAGGCCCACCCTGGCCCACCCCTGTGGCTTGTAACACAAGACAGTGCACAGGAGGGGACAGAGCACTTCACAAGTCACCCATAGAGATGTATCAGCACTTTTCACTGTGACGTCATCCAAGTTCCGCTTCTTTGAAGCAAAGCAGGAAAAATGGATACCGGTTTCCATAGAGAACAGTGAACAGCGGTGTAAGCAAAGATTCTCTATTCTGCATTAAGAACGTCTCTGGTGTAAGTTTGTCTATGCCAACGGATGCTTCTTTACCTACATCAAATGCATTGAATCGAAGGTGTCACCGCCATGTGAAAAAAAGGCTACAATTTGGACACTTTGTAATGCGAGGGACTGCCAGTAATATCCCACCTGTTCGGCATCATGTTGCAGTTGCATGCTCTGCTCTTGTGTCCCCCGTAGATGGGATTCTGCTTGAGGATAGATAGCCTACTAGAGGTGGTGATAGTGGCAGGTGGGTGGTCGTTGGCGGCCATGATATATGACCTGTGTAATTTACTGCTCTCAAGGGCAATAAGGACAAGATATACGTCACTGGAGGGCTATTTGGCCTCTGACGAAAGTCCAGGCCACAGACTACTGCCTCACTGCTCTGGTCATAGGGACGCCACAAGGAATAAGCGAATACAAGAAATAGAAAGGAAATAAAGCAAAATGAATGAATAAAATGAGGGATGAAAAAAAACAGAGGGATATGGAGACCATGGCGGGTCAAAATGTAACTCTAAAATTATATAAGTAAATCAACTGACTAAGAAATATAACCAAAGCCTGGCCTGGTGAGATGGTTCATTTCACATTGAACTGGAAGTCACACTCTTTATTAATACCGATGTTGCCATATAGTCCAAATCCTAGCTTGTCTGATCACAGGCTTCTCAGTAAAATGGAAGTTTCTCAAAATCAATACAGATTAAGACTGAGGAGTAGAGATGCACCGGATCCTGATTTTTATTCCTGATGTTTGTCTCAATCAATAGCCATGTTGCCATCATGCACCCAGTTGTTTGAGGGAGGTGGTGTATGACCATTAAAGGTAGAAGATTGAATTCTAGCAGTCACCTGCAGTATTTTAAGGCCTTGGACTAGACAGCACACAATGGTTACTGAGTAGTTTGCCTCGTCACATACACGTAGCTAAGATGTCTCAGGGGGTGGACGCCACACATCCCTCTTCCTCAATCGATATCCATGTAGTCAGCATGCAGTCCAGTTCCTTTTGTGTCAGTTGTGTGTACAAGGTTAAAAATGAAAGACCAATGACCAAGACACGAATCAGAAACAACAACCATCTCAGGTGTAGGGGCTTGTCAGTCCCTCCAGGATTTTGCACTGGGATTTTGTGATTTTTGCGGTCAAAATGCCTGATTTTGTGGCGGCATTTTCTCATTTTTTGCAAAGATTTTGCGGCATTTTCTCATTTTTTGCAAAGATTTTGCATCCCTTTCTGGGTTTTTTTGGTAAGTGAAAACCACAATCAGTCTAAGCAGGCTTAAGACAAAAGAGAGAGAGATTCAGAAACACACTTCCTATATAATAGAATAATAAAATATTGCCAAAAACTGTCAGAGCGTCTTATTAGCCAGTGCGTCCAATGTGTAAAAAAAATCATGGCCGCGACACTCATAAATCTCTGTCGATATTTTAGAACGCCTTCGGGGGGAAACGGGACAGCGCGTTATGAAAAAATACTTGTGGGTATAGCCTACCACTAGGCCCGCGTCGCGGGGTACAGTAGCCAGGCTGTATCCAAGCGTTACAATGTCACCTGTTGGAAGACGCGTCTCTCTCTCTCTCTCTCTCTCTCTCTCTCTCTCTCTCTCTCTCTCTCTCTCTCTCTCTCTCTCGTGCTCGTATTGCAAGCTGTTGCATAGGCCTATTATTTGCTTGATGCAAAGTTGTGATGGCATACACGCTCTCGTTGACATGGTTGTGTGCATGGTTAACTGGATTCGCAAGACTTAATTGCAATAACACAGTGAAAGCGTGGAAGGGCCGTTCACTTCCTATCTCGGTGTCCTTGACTGAAACAAGTTGCAAAACTCCACACTTCCGAAACCTTTGCGATCGGCACTACAGTGATTGTTATCAGAAGGCTTGTGCCTACGCATAGACATAGACCATTAAATTACAAACATTAGCGAACATTGAAAAAAGATCAGACAACGACCGTCGGGTAGCATGCTCATGAAAGCGACAGGGGAGAGTGGAGAAGTTCCGCAAAAATGTAGCCTAACGTAAGATGTTTGCTACTGTGCGACAGTACCGCCACTATTTCATGACTGCATAGGCCTACACTTCTTCGTCATGGATAAATGGGCAACAATACTTTTTCCACCCAGGATTGCACTGAAAAGTAGGCTACTGCTGTTAAAAAAAGGTCATGAGTGTGCAGCACCCCTGTTAGAGGTTCTCTGGCAGCACCGACGCCTGCGTGTATGTGTGAGGGAGGGGAGGAGAGACGCGGAACAGCTGAGATGAGGGTCGCGACTTCCGAAATAGCAGGCAATTCTTTTTCAATGTTTCAGTGACATATTAACAAAAATGCTTCGTATTGGTTTTCGTCTCCGGTGGTATTGTAGTCACATTTTTATTTTTTTGACGAAAATATAAATCAATAAACTCCACAGAATGTTGAAATTTTGCGGGAAAAATGCGGCTTTACAGGAATTACGCGGCATCGTGAAATTATGCGGAATATCATTGAATTTGCATGAATCCACGCGATCGCTGAATCGCGAAAAACTGGAGGGACTGGCTTGTGTCGGAAAGCTGAAACCTAGATGAGCTGTTCGCCTGATGATATGGTTGAATTGTAATGGAGTGAAAGCCACTCTTTTCTCATAATCAATAGCTGTGTCGTCATCTTTCAGCAACATCAGGGCAGAGCTGCATGCAAGACTGATGACTGATGAAAAATTTAAGCACAAAGACTGAAGACCACAAGCCACGCCACGCCCTCCTGGTGACACAACACCTTCGGCATTTGCTTCTAGTCAGGCCAAGAGCAATGTAAATATCGTTTCTGATCTCCAGAAAAATTGGGAACTCCACCCACTTTGTCAGAAACCAGTCAACCAGTTGCAAACCTAGGCCGTTAGGGAAACATTAATTGTTATGCTCTTGGTCAGACCAAGTCTCGAAGAGATGATAATCAGACTAGAACAGTGTTTCCCAACCTTTTTTGTCTTACGTACCCCCTAAGCATCTTAGTTGTGCCAAGAGTACCCCCTAATTTATGTTCTATATCGATTTCTCTGTCCTAGTATGACTTCTCCATTAATTTGTTACAATAATAAACATTTTCCAAGTACCCCCTGCAGTGTGCTCGCGTACCCCCAGTGGTACACGTACCCCTGGTTGGGAAACACTGGTCTAGAAGACCACCACTCACACACACTTTATTACCTCCACCAAGGAGGTTATGTGATCGTCTGGGTCCGGGTGTGCGTTCGCTGTGTGTGTTCGCTGCTATTCCTCAGCCTGCCACAAGGTGCCCGCAAATATTGCACACGGATTCAATACTAGTGTTTTCCTGGTGAACCAGTAGCCTGTAAGTAACAGGCTACTGGCACACTGCCCTTTCACGCCTCTCCGCAGGCGTGGTTTAGTCAAAAGATGCTTGCACGTGGTTGGAGCAACCTCATATGAATGACATGACACTTCGACCACTCACGTTGAAGCTTTGTGACGTAGGACGTGTCGTCACGTAAGCGCCGCCAGGTCGGGAACCAAAACAGAACAACCCGGTTGGGAGAAGAGCAATAACATCTTTGCCACTAAGAAATTCTTCCAAAACCATTCTCTGCTCGTCCTTTAGAAAATCAACTTGAGGTATTTTGGATAACACCGCTGAAATTGCTGCTTCCATCCCGACGCATGATAACTCCTCGCACGCCGCCATTACTGTTGTGATTCAGGGAGGGGGCGGGCACAGCCGAACTACCCTGGGGGAGGGTGTTGCGTTCGATAAACGTCATACCCACTGAAATCCCTCCCTACGATCCTGATTCGTCGTGCTGCCACGGTTATTTCGAAAACGGAGGAGGAGAGCGAATCACAGGTGTACCAGAAGGTTTGTGTAGCCCAGCCCCCTGGGCGTCAACACATAGCTTCTGGTTCACCAGGAAATACTAGTGTTGCACCGATACCAATTTTTGGCCCTGATACCGATACCCAATATCTGGCTGTGCGGTACCGATACCACCATGTTTGAAATGTATAGATATATATGAAGAGCTGCATACTACTTGGATGTAAAATCATTGCTATCATGGTTTTGTCAGGCTGCTGCCTACCTTTGTGAAACAGGAAAAATACTAATACTTTACAAAGTGAATGCAGTAGTACTATTAATAACAATGATGAGCTCCACTTAACTGCTCTTTAAAGTGTGAGTTAATATGGCTGTGAAATTTTAAATGGTACTAAGGCATGCATTCATCTTTTTTTATATAACAATGTGACCAATATGTAGCAACTTCTGACCTTCAAGTGCATTATGGCACTGTGCACAGTAGGGCTAAGTTCACAATATAGCATGACCAAGCACTTTGCCAACACCACAATCACAGGTGAACTAAACAGACCACAGTTAATCAAGGACATGGTAATTATTAAAAAAAGACAGATATAATTTGATTACAACTTGCCTGTTTAATTCTCTGAACACACTAATGGTATGTATAAACCTGCATCAATGGCACTATATTATGACATAAATATCCTATGTGTCTAAAAACAAACTGAACTATCTTGGCGGAGGTCTGCGCACACTGCATTTCTAGTTTTAGTTGTACTTTTACTGTTTACTGCACAGTGTAAAAAGAAAGACTAGCTTGATCATGCCCATCTATTTTGTATAGTCAAGTGATGGTT
>NC_085868.1:48824261-48839261 GCF_034702125.1 Engraulis encrasicolus | reverse complement strand
ATTAATACTAGAGATGCTTAATTGATCCTGAAGGAGTTTGTTCTTGAGTCAACATTTTGGAATGTCTTTGGCTCATGTCAAGTGTGAGACAGAGAATTAGCAGAGGCAATGGGTCACTCACTCTGATTTCTTAAACAAACTCAATAAATGTTTTCTTTTCTCACGGAGCCCTAAATAGTTTGTTGACAAACCTAGAACATCATCACCCACCCACACAAAACCCACCTCACAAGCACACAGAGAAACACACACATTTCACATGTTCCACAAAGTCAATGTCTTATATCTCCACCTGAAAAGCAACAAGCAAGGTGTGAAAAGATGTTTTTGTTTTCAACACCTCCAAGATTATGTAAGAAGCAAACCGAAACGACACTGAGACTCTTGAGACGGAGACAGTGACAGTCACTGTGACTGCGACTGTGACGGGGCTTCACAGCTGTGTGTCTTGGCCCGCGCCCCTTTTCTTCGCAGAAATTACCCATAAACCATCGCTTTAATATGACAGGAGAGCCTTAGGAGACCTTGCCCAGGGACCCGGGAACCAGGCCCGCTGGCACCGAGCAGAGAGAGAGAGAGAGAGAGAGAGAGAGAGAGAGAGAGCCCCAGACCGATCCCGTGGCACCCGTACCAGCACCATCAGGCAGGCAGATGACCCAGTGTTTAAGGCGTCGCCAGAGAGAGTAGAGAGAGAGAGGTTCCATTGGCCCATTGTTTCCTGGTTCTATTATGGCCCCCCTTAGGCAGACCTAGGTAGACCTAAGGACTGTTCTATTCATTGTGACATGGGCCTTTAGGCAGACCGGAATCCGGTCGCGTTAGGTGCCCATAGAAACCTATTATGTTGGCATATCTCTATACTTAAAGAATCTCTGGCGTCGCCCTTCAAGAGGCTGATGGGACACCAGCCAGGGACATCATGTTGCATCATTGACTCTGGAGGAGGAGAGGGGAAGAGGAGATGTGGCATGGTATGGTCAGAGAGAGTAGATAGAGAGAGGTTCCATTGGGCCATTGTTTCCAGGTTCTATTATTGCAAGGGGGAGGGGGGAAATCCCCCTTTAGGCAGACCCAAGGACTGTTCTATTCAATGATAGGAGTATTATGGCACGCCCCCTTAGGCAGACCGGAACCTGGTCATGTTAGGTGCCCATAGCAACCTATTACATTGGCATATCTCTATATACTTAAAGAATCTCTGGTATGGTACTTGCAAACGATCAGGTCACTCAAGGGAAAATATTATGTTTAACTGCTTTGTGGTTACAGTGGTAAGATCACTCTCAGGATAAGGTGTTCTTTATTTGATATATATAGCTCTTAACATTATTCTATTAAAGTCCCACACAATATTTAATATCACATAATATTATATAATAAGTGGATTGGTAGCATACCAAAATAAACCAGTCGTTTGTAAATAAAGTATAGTATTTCAAAGATTGTGCTGTAATTTACATTTACTGAACCTGTTAAAGGTCTGGGTCCTCAAGGGGTGTGATGTGACCATGAAAAGGGCATCACAGGACACCAAACCACAATATGGAGGGCAGGGGAGGGGAGGACAGGGGTACTGAGTGTGGAACTGGTGCCAAGGGCTGTTAGTCTAGACTCTAGAGCAGGGGTGTCAAACTCAAATTGACCGAGGGCCAAAATCAAAATCTGGATTGAAGTTGCGGGCCAAACTCAATATGTTTTTATGTTTGAACAGATTCCCATCATAGTTCAAATGTGCCTGCACATATTCTGTTGCATTTCATTGTGAGCTGTTTCAATGGCCTTGGCCCACTCATATTCGTGTGATATGCGAATTTTCATGTTCAAAATCTTAATACGCTATACAGTTGTGGTGTATGTGGGCCAACTGTAATACACATTTGAAATGATCTCGCGGGCCAAATAAAATGGCTCCGCGGGCCAAATTTGGCCCCCGGGCCTGAGTTTGACATCCCTGGTCTAGACTCTAGAGGACAGTAGGGTGGAGGAGATGAGAGGAGAGAGGGGATGGAGGAGGAGATGAGAGGAGAGAGGGGATGGAGGAGGAGAGAGGGAGAGGGGATGGAGGAGAGGAGAGGAGAGAGGCGGAGGAGGAGGAGATGAGAGGAGAGAGGCGGAAGAGGAGGAGAGGAGAGGAGAGAGGCGGAGGAGGAGGAGATGAGAGGAGAGAGGGGATGGAGGAGGAGAGAGGGAGAGGGGGAATGGAGGAGGAGAGAGGAGAGAGGGGATGGAGGAGGAGATGAGAGGAGAGAGGGGATGGAGGAGGAGAGAGGGAGAGGGGGAATGGAGGAGGAGATGAGAGGAGAGAGGGGATGGAGGAGGAGAGAGGGAGAGGGGGAATGGAGGAGGAGAGAGGGAGAGGGGGAATGGAGGAGGAGAGAGGGAGAGGGGTAATGGAGGAGGAGAGAGTGAGAGGGGGAATGGAGGAGGTCACCACAAGATGGAAGGGCGGGGAGTGACTGTGGGAGTGATGCCAAGACCTGTTGCTTCATGTATACTTGGATCAAGGAGAGGGGGATAGAGGAGGACAGGGGCAGAGGGGAAGAGATGGAACGGAGATGACCAAAAATTGAAAGGGAGGGGGATTGACTGTGGAACTTGTGCCAAGGCCTGTGTCATGCATGAACACATGAGTGGACCGGACAGTGGGGATGGAGACGAGAAGAGGAAGGTGGTGGAGCAGTGGGGGAGAGGGGGGCAGAGGAGGAGAGCTGGAGAAGGGGGATTGAGGAAGACAGGAGAGTGGAGGAGGAGGAGAGGAACGTGAAGATGGACAAGAGCTGGAGTGGCTGTCGAATTAAGGCCAAGGCCTGTTGCATCATAAACATACGTATGGAAACAGGAGAGGAGGGCGGAGGGGTGAGGAGGAGAGAAGGGGCTGTTGGAAAAGGCCCATCAGGACTGGACATTGGAAAAGTTGAGTGCAGGGGTTATAGGGTTACGGTTAGATTACTCTCATGACTGAGTATTTAATTAGTTTGTTTTATTTATTTGACTGTATTTTACTTTTATTCGTTATTGGTGCCAATACTTGCTGCCTCGGCACGCTGGACATTTGACTAGAGGACGAATCACTGGAGGAAGGGTTGGAGGACAGAGTAGTGGAGGCATGCGACTTCCAACATAATTTACAATCCGGTCAAGGGATAAAATATTTTATTTTACTGCTCATGACACGATCGCTCCTCGGGTGTAGTATTTTATTCAATCTAGTTTTGGTGCCAAGGCCTGTCGCATCGTCAATCGCCCAGCACTGGAGGACTGAGGTGAAGGTAGGGGTGGGCGATATGGCAAAAATGTTGTATCACGATATTTTAACATGAAATCTCGATTTCGATATTTTATCACGATCTTCCATCCAAAAAATAAAAACAACAAAAAACAACTTTCATATACTTGCAATTTGTAATTTGCAGTCAAGAAAATGTTAACACACTGATGAGACTCTGATAAACTGTACAATTTGAATACAATAATGTAAAGAATAAAGTGAAGACAACAACACAAGTGAGAAAACGTCTCTCTGATACTGATAATAAACATCCTCACTGCAAGACGATCTATACGATTTCTCCACTTTGGCAGATTCGAGACGATCTTTTACTCAATATCGCGATTCACGATATAATATCGTCATATCGCCCACCCCTAGGTGAAGGGGTGGTGAAGGGGAGGTAATGGGGTGGAGTGGTACTCATAACCATTAACGATCAGGTCGCTCAGAGGATAAAGTGTTTCATTTTATGGCTTTGGGGTTTATGGTCAGAAGAAGATCGGTATCAGTCCCTGGATAAGGCTTATGCCTTTGAGATCCCAGATTATGTAACAAGTGGAACTGCTGTGTGCAATAAACATGATCTGGTTGATTAATTGCACAAATAAGAGAGTGTGACATTTACTGAAAGTGGGAACAAAGTGTCATATGAACTGTTATTGCTTGATATTGGGAAATTATACATTATAAATACATCACTACATGAAAAGCACTGTCTGAATATGTAGATTTTTGGGGACAAAATGTAAGCCTGTGAAGGTCCTGCCAGGAAGAGTCTAATGTCTTTGAGCACACTTAGCATTGAATCAGTCAGCAGCCGGCACCTTTCTTACACCCTGGGTGCATTCCAATATGCGACCTTGCGTCCTCCACTTGTGCTTGTGGCCTCGCCCCGCCACCTGGCCCCTCCTCCGTGGAGAAAACAAATAAGTTTCCCCGCTGTCAGCCTAGCCAAAACAATTTTTGGGGGACTATTCTTCATTCACCATCCACTTTGCAAATGAGAAAATGTCTTTACAACTGAGCTTTTGTGAGATATTGAAATATAATGCTGTTGTCAGTGATGTCATCATGACATATTACTTCCTGGTACAAGGCCACAAGCAGAAGTGGAGGACGCAAGGTCACATGTTGAAACGCACCCCCTGTTTACGCCCTGTATACACCCTCGGGCTTGCCTGGTTAACACCAGACCTAATCACAAGTGAGATTAGGTCTGGGGAGTTGCCTATTGTAAATTCCGTATGGGGCCGGAATACTCCCCAGACTGTCTTTCAGATCGAAACGATTGTGTAGAACTAAAGGCAGTATGGGAGTTCCCAGGCTACCCTCGGGCAGCTGTGGCCTAATGTTTGATGAGATGGCCTTTAGATCAGCGTATTGCACCCTTCCACTGCCTACAACTACACATTCCACGGTTGAGGTACCCTTGACCTAGGCACCAAACCCCATAAAGCTCCAGAGACTGTAGCCCAGGGCCGCTGACAGCTTTGGCCGGGCCCAGGACAAAGTCATCTGATTGGGCCCCCCTACCCAATACATTTAATGTAATGAGAACCCAATTATGGGGCACCCATCTCCCTGGGCCCGGGACAGCTGAACCCTTTGTCCCCCCTTGTCGGCTTCCCTGCTGTAGCCAATGCCCTGTAAATGAAACTGTAAGTCGCTTCGGATGAAAGCATCTTCTAAGTCAGTGGTTTCCAAACTAGGGGGGTCGCGGAGGTACTGCTGGGGATCACGGACAGAAGGGACTGAAAACCCAGAAGAAAAAGTTTGGGAACCACTGATCTAAGTGTTGTCTAAGTGTAATGTAATGTAATGTAATGTAATGCCTAACTCGCCGTTTCCACTGATCCAGGTGTTTCCTTTGCTCCAGGTGTCAAAGCCTCCTCCTTACTCCCTACCAGGACTGCTGACAGGTTTGGCCGGGCGCGCGGCAAATTCATCTGAAAGGGCCCCCCTCTCAATACCTACCATGTAAAGCAGACCAAATTCTAAATACAGTATGTTCCTAATATGTTTCCTTATGTAGGCTACATGCTGAATCTTTCATTAAATTGTTAAATCCTACTCCCCTCTCTGAGTCTTTCGGGCGATTTTTTTTTTTCAAATGAAATATACCGTAATTGTCAACCTTCAGCTATTTAGGTACTTCCCTTTTTTGATTTTCCAATCAATGCCCAAAGCTGTGTCAGCAATTTTTAATATAATTACATTTACAATTAAAATGAAATTGAACGATTTAATCACATACGAAAATTAATCCCGCTGTCACAAATTTATTGTCAACTCCGCCTGTGAAGAGAGGTGAAGTTAATTCTGGCATCAGTGTGCGTCATTATTTCGGAAAAGCTAAAAAATGTTGCACACACATGAGAGTGACGATACGGTGGTTCTAATGACTCCTCACATCTATGTCAAACTGCCCCCACCCTACATATACATCATCTTGGGGCAGTCATGGGTGAGCGGTTAGGGCGTCAGACTTGCATCCCAGAGGCTGCCGGTTCGACTCCTGACCCGCCAGGTTGGTGGGGGGAGTAATCAACCAGTGCTCTCCCCCATCCTCCTCCATGACTGAGGTACCCTGAGCATGGTACCGTCCCACCGCACTGCTCCCCATGGGGCGCCACTGAGGGCTGCCCCCTTGCACGGGTGAGGCATAAATGCAGTTTCGTTGTGTGCAGTGTTCACTTGTGTGCTGTGTCAATGGGAGTGACAATGGGAGTTGGAGTTTCCCAATGGGCTTTCACTTCACTTTCGCTTTCACATCTTGGGAGAGACATCATACGCATAAACATGTCCACAATATTATACATCATAGAAGCAACACACCATCCAATAGATCGCATGAATTTAGATGTAGTACTTGTATAATTTTCATTTGTCAAAAAACGCTGTGCCTCGCGTACTCATACTTTGGTTATAAAATTGCAGCTGTTTATTTCCGCTTTATTGTTTTGCAATTTAGCATCTGATGGATGCAATGCCATACAATGCAATAATAATACATTTCCCTACGAATAGAAAAGTCGTATACAAAACATGCAGGGTGCCTAGCACAATATTTTTTTATTGTGACACAGCACAAGGAACTTACCTTAAGTTTATCAAAACTTAGTGGCCGTTGGGCCTATATACTTCAGGCTCTCTTGCATAGAGACAAGGATTGGTGAATTTAATTGAATTTAAAACAATTTATCTTAAACTGGGGCATAGTGAAACAAAAAACGCCTTTTAGCTTCTTCCACATCAAGTCTTCATTAGGGCACTCCTTGTCTCTATACGAAAGTGCCTGAAGTAAGCTGAATAGCCACCAAGTTGTGGGGAGAAAGGGTACCATATTTCGCCTCCCCTAGTCAGGTCCGGTTCCACCTTGGACTGCACCCAGAAACAGTCATCTGAATGGACCTTCTACAGACTTTATAATGTAATGGGGACCCAATTCTGGGCCCAACCTCCTCCTGGGCCCATTGCAACATTAGCAGGCTGCCCTATTAGTCCTTGCACAGGATGGGGGAGTGCACTGGTTGTTCTCATACAGTGTACTGTGGTGCATTGATTGATGTGATTGATGATGGACACATAAAAGAGTGCGCCAAGAGAGTAATCTGTGACAAAAGACCGACTTAGGAAAAGTGTGGCTGCCATTGTGATGGTGTGGCTGTTTGTTTTTCCTCCATTGTCGTGGTGTGGCTGGTGTGTACAGTCTCTATTGTTGACATGTGTTTGCACTCAAGTTATGTCATTTTCACATTAAAGACCAGATCACCTCAGGCTGAAAGGAGAGCTCTCAGGTGAAGCAGCACACCAAACGCACATGGGAACCAATGTGAGACACACATGGACAAGAACACACAATCTGCAGTTGTGCAACACTGGATGTACAGGTTGGGCGGCCCTTAGATAGGGGTTGTGTTACCCCTGCGCCGTCGTGCAAAATTATACCACACACAGTGGCTGAGGTGTTCTACGGAGACTGGTACCTGACTGGTGGAGAGTTGGCTCACTGTCACACACGCACACACACACACACACACACACACACACACACACACACACACACACAGACAGACAGACAGACAGACAGACAGACAGACAGACACACACACACACACACACACACACTCACACACACTCACAGACACAAACATGCGAGCACGCATATGCACATACAGGGGTGTAATGGATTGGTTGCCTGTTCGACTGTAAATGGCATCATGGCAACGCATATAAATACAATGCCAATTTGAACAGTCTATCGCAGTGTTTCTCAACTGGTGGGTCCCAGAGGGGTCATGGGTGGGTCGCAGAGCCATGGTGTAAAAAAAAAAAAAACATAATTCATTGATTCGCAAAAAAAAAACAAAAAAACATCCAACTTTTCCTGCAACAATTTGCTACTTTTTTTTGATAGGCGATTGAACTTGTGTCATCTGTCGTCATAGATAAAATCAGAATGTTTATGCGCGATAGTAGCGTGCAACCAGTCATTTGAGTATCGCTAAAAAAAATTGGGTCGCGACTGAATGAGATTGGAAAATGGTGGGTTCCAAGACTGTTCCAGTTGAGAACCACTGGTCTATCGTGTGTGCACCACTCTCTTGCATACACACACATGGACAGGGGCGGAGTGGCCCACCTTTTCCCACCGGGAGAATTTTCTCCTTGGCGGCCCTCTTTAAAAAAAAAACAAAAACAAAACAAAAACAACAAAAACAAACAAACAAAGCGAACAGCATGGTTTCCTAACCAAAAAGACAAAAGCCACGAAATCTGCAGTCGTACTACATGTGGACATTAGTGTTGTCAAAATATCAACCTGAAGTGGAGAATTGTAGCCTACACCTTGATGAAATGCACAGCCAGTGGTGTAGTCTACGTAAAACGCAGGTATACGCACCCATTTCAAAATTTCAGGGATTACAGTATACCCACTTAAAATTGATTGATCCATTATTTACAATAGCACAAATATATACAGTAGACTATACACACATCAAAAAATGCTCAAATATACAGTATACCCACTTCAAAAAGTAGACTACACCACTGGAGCCATCATCACAGTCCAAAGCATTCATAGGCCTACTAGGTTAGGCTACATCACACTACTGTTCCATGCAAATGTGCACTCCACTGTCATTTTGACAGTTTGAAATTGAAATATCGTTTAAGGAAGACAGGATGAGCATGGGCACAAAGTTTTGAGTGTGGGGATTTTTAGAAGAGTAGGCTTACAAAATATAGTATAGTAGCCTATAGCTTACAAAAAGTCTGTCTACATTGTGCAATAAACCCACCATGCAGCAAATAAGCCAAACCTAATAGCTACTTCAAACCACAACCATAAGTCAACAAAATGTATAACCAAACGGTGTAGGCCTACCTTAAAACGCTGTCTTCGTCTCAGCAAATGTCTTTGTTTCTTGCAATCACTCTACTTTAATCCACAGCAGGCTACACACCCAGCACTGGTCACATCAGAATCTTGTGTGGTAATTATTTTGTTCCATTTCTTCAGACATAGGCTACATCCTAAATGTACCACATATAAATATATGTATGATAATAATATTATTTCGACTATAAGGAGATATACTGACGGTCTAAAAAATCAAAACAAAACCCATTGCTTCTGTTAGGCGCAGTTCTCTTCCTTACCACTTGGTGGAGTCTGTTCGTAACCCAAGTCAATAACCACAGAGCAAGTGAATGGACTGGAAAGACTGTAAACTGTAACAGTCGTGTGGAAATCGGAAAATAAATCATAATTTATTAATATTTCCATCCTTTGGTAACCAATATACATATCACAGGTTCTTCAAATACTGAAAACAAAACTGTGTTACTAAGATCTTGTAAACTTCCGCGATCTACGGTGTATGAAAGTTATCAGTAGAGAAGGGGTGTGGCCAATTTACTGTTTGACACCGTCAGTGAGGTATTGCCGTCTGGTATGCGGTATGAATACTGGCTAGTCAGTGGCTCTGAAGTACAGGGAAGTGGGATGTGGGAAGTTAGTGCTAATAAGCAAAATGTCAAAACGCAAGGGCCGGTTCAGAACGCAGTGCGGCCGCAGTATTATATTTCACGGCCGCGGCCCACCGGGACAAGTCCCCGATCTCCCGACGGCCACTCCGCGCCTGCACATGGACATGATACGCTGGCCAGGATCTGGGCCTGACTGGCGTTGTGCCTCCACTTGACTTGAAGAGATGAAGAGAATGTTATGACACGTAGTGGCATAATGTAAGGAACGGAATGTGAAGGCACTTCAGAGTGCATATGGAATTGGATTGGTACACAACACATATAAGGAAGAACACCGCCACCCTCCTTGGAACAGCCCATACGGAACAGCTTCAGTTTTCCAGTGTACTGTACTCTGGAATGCGGACACACAGACGCACACACAGACAGACACGTACACACACACAAACACGCATGCACACACACACACACACACACACGCGCGCGCGCGCAGGCAGGCAGGCACGCACGCACACACACACACAAACACACACAAACCTGTTAAGCTGTCATCTGTCATTTGCTCACTCACTCATATATGGAATGATTGGAAATTACATGTATTCCTGAGGCTCTTTAGAATTACTAAGCTCTCTCCACTTCCCGGTTGAACAACATTATGTAATGTTTTTTTATAAACGTAGGTCGGGAGGAATCCCATGGAGTGATTTTCAACTGTCATTACCTGCTCCCGACTTTGTCGGAGATTTAGCCTATTCACCTGTCGTGCACGAAGGCTCGCGAATTGTCCCACCTCCTCCCTGAACTCCTCCATTTCGCTATTGGTCCCACTCTATTATCCCTGCATCATCCCTGGGGGTGTGATCGGATCTCATCCCGCATGATCTCCACTTAAAGCATCCTGGGACCGAGGCCAGTTACCATATGTCAAACATGCTTAAAGTGGTAGTTCGCTATTTTAGACATTAAGCCCTGTTTGTGTGACTTCTGGGGTGAAGTAGAGATGTTCTCACCCCCCACCTTTACATTGACTCCAATAGAGCACTCAAGCAATCGATTATAAAATGGCATTAAACTTTTGTTTGAGAAGACATGGAACTCACCGTGTGGTCAGTGGTAGACAGCGATAAATTGACCTGAAAATTGCAGCGAAATATGCCTTCTAACTGTTGTTTAGCATTTGGCGGACCTATTTTTCCCCAGACGCCGTTGAATAGCAGTAGACATCCAGCCAGTAGGTAGCGATAGTGTGTTGTTTATGTAGACATCAAGGAGCGAGGTAGAACGGCTATCTTTGAGCGGGACTGGCTACAAAAACTACAGCTTGCATACAAACCATACTGTAGATAGTAACGTAAACAAACGCACCCCCATTTCCGGTCGCGCGGAGTAATACTAGTCAAACCAATACAATCAATGAAGACGGACAATAATGAATATATCTTCTCTGGAAGCGTATTTCGCTGTGATTTTCGAGCCAATGTATCGCTGCCCACCTCTGACCACTCGGTGAGTTTCATGTCTCTGCAAACGAAAGTTTAATGCAATTTTATGATCGATTGCTTGAGTGCTTCATTGGAGTCAATGTAAAGGTGGGGGGGCTGCAGTCTTGAATACCCAAATGCTCCGTTCAGCACCAAATGTCAAAATTGTGATGAGAACATCTCTACTTCACCCCAGAAGTCACACAAACAAGGCTCAATGTCTAAAATAGCGAACTACCACTTTAATGTACACAAGCACTCAAGGCCGAACTAGAGAACATAATATTATTCTTGATTAAAATCCAAGAAAAACAAGATCTTTGATGTTTAGTCTCTCTATGGACTACAGTATGCATTATTTGTATGTGTGCTCTTGTACAGTAGGCCTAGGTATGTGGCACCTGTGGAAGGCACTTTGTTAATAGGACTTTGCAATTGTCAAAAAAGGAAACAAAGCAAAGCACACACACACACAAAGGAACAAAAAAGCAGATGTAAACATTTTAATATGCATATGCAATCAATACGTTTCTTACATGTGGTCAATCCAGGACCCTGTTTCTCGATCGTGTCATTGCTAACTAGTTAGCTGCTTAGTAGATTGGCTATGGGAAATTGCATTGTAACCAAATAAGTTGCTAACTTAGTTAACTTAGTTAGCAACAACACTGTTGAGAAACGTACCCCTGGTTTATTGCTTGAACGTTTTAGCACAAGTGCTAATTTGCAGCACCAATCCATGGGAAGTCCTCAAAAAAGACAGACAAAAGGCAGCCAAAGGGGAAAAAATAAAATTAAATCAATAAACAAAACCAAATATCATTTATGACAAATAAACGTAAGACATATGCATGCATATAAAAGGGAGTGGAACGTCCGACTAATCAATCAAGATTATTCACGTGAGCACTTGTTTGAATTTTAGCTAATGTCTTTTGTTGAAAACAGTTGAGATTGTCATTATTGTTATTAATGAATGTATTAATACTTAATATAATATATTAATTAATTTATTTATTTTAGTTCAGAGAGCATACAGTTCCAGAACTTGGACACCCTTCAGTAGGGGCTACAATGGATGCCTCATGTTACTTAACGTAAGTCATCTTGCATCAAAACCACATTGAAAAGGATAGAATTCTTTTTAGAATATTCACACACTGCGCCACCAGAGTTGTGTGTAACTGGTTGTGCGTGGGGAGCACACACACGTGCGTAAGTGTGTGCGTGCGTCAGTGCATCCGTAAGTATGTGTGGCTATGTGGGTGGGTGTGAGGATGATTAAGACTTG
This sequence comes from Engraulis encrasicolus, assembly GCF_034702125.1. NCBI lineage: Eukaryota > Metazoa > Chordata > Actinopteri > Clupeiformes > Engraulidae > Engraulis > Engraulis encrasicolus. Next base: position 48,827,221 of record NC_085868.1, on the reverse strand, counting down.
CATAATATATTATCAGTGTGTGTGACTACTCATATGCAAATGAAAACCAAACCAAACAAGCTATCTTTGCTCTATTGGAGTGATCTGTTGGATAGACAGTATCAGTGGTATGCATCACTGATGTCATTGAGGGAATGTCTACACGGGTCTGTTTATTAAAGGTGTTTTTCCGGTGTGTGGTCATTGGGGATATGAGTTTTTGCGTGACTTTGCATGTGTGTGTGTGTGTGCGTGTGTGCCTATATCTATGTGTGTGTGTGTGTGTGTTTGTGTGTGTGTGTGTGCGTGCGTGTGCGTGAATGTAACACATTTGTATGTCCCATGTACTGTATGTTTTTGTGTGTTAGTGTGAAAGTGTGTGAACAGCCTTTTATGCTGACAGGATAATTAACACCATACAGTGTGTGTGTGTGTGTGTGTGTGTGTGTGTGTGTGTGTGTGTGTGTGTGTGTGTGTGTGTGTGTGTGTGTGTGTGTGTGTGTGTGTGTGTGTCTGTGTCTGTGTCTGTGTATGCGTGTGTTTGTGTGTGTGTGTGTGTGCGTGCGCACATATATGTGCGTTCGTGCATGCGTGCACACGCGCGCGTGTGTCTGTGTATGTGCGTGTGTGTGTGTGTGTGTGGGAGTGGCCTGCTAAGGCCTGCGTGTGATTGGTGGATGTAGAGCGCCGTAAAAGGAGTGTGTGAAAGTGAGATTAGAGGGCTGGTGCGAGTGGCAGGAACTGCTAAGTCAGTCGAGTGCTAACGTGAGCTGCTTCTATTTATAGAGCCGCCGCCTGCCACTGCCACCGCCCGCCCTACAGTATTCCAACAGAACACACAGCTCTGGAGAGGAGAGTGTGTGTGTGTGTGTGTGTGTGTGTGTGTGTGTGTGTGTGTGTGTGTGTGTGTGTGTGTGTGTGTGTGTGTGTGTGTGTGTGCGTGTGTGTATATTGAAGACCAGCTCATCTCACAGAACAGAACACACAGCTCTGGAGAGGAGAGTGTGTGTGTGTGTGTGTGTGTGTGTGTGTGTGTGTGTGTGTGTGTGTGTGTGTGTGTGTGTGTGTGTGTGTGTGTGTGTGTGTGTGTGTGTGTGTGCGTGTGCGTGTGCGTGTGCATGTGTGTATATTGAAGACCAGCTCATCTCAGCTCCAGTAGAAAAAAAGGCTTTAGTTTGGTCTGGAGAAGATGGAGAGAGAGAGAGAGAGTGTGTGTGTGTGTGTGTGTGTGTGTGTGTGTGTGTGTGTGTGTGTGTGTGTGTGTGTGTGTGTGTGTGTGTGTGTGTGTGTGTGTGTGTGTGTGTGTGTGTGTGTGTGTGTATCTGTGCGTGTGTATCTGTGTGTGTGTGTGTGTGTGTGTGTGTGTGTGTGTATCTGTGCGTGTGCGTCTGTGTGTGTGTGTGTGTGTGTGTGTGCGTGTGTGTGTGCATATTGTAGACCCTCTGACCCACGATAACACTAAATTTGTGAGTGGTGTCCCCCCTGGGCTTTTAAGGGATACATAGGCCTATGGAATTTTTAAGAACACATTTATGTAGTATTTATATACTGTATGTGCGTGCATGCATGCGTGTGCGCACGTATGTGTGTGAAGATCTACCGACCAATCATAATAATAAATGTGTGTGTGTGTGCTTGTGTATGTGCGTGTACGTGGGTGTGTGCGCATGTATGTGGGTGTGTGGGCGCGTACGTGGGTGTGTGTGTGTACGTGTGCGCCCACATGAATGCCGAATGTGTGTGTGGAAAGCTCTTTAGCTGTGATACTTTTGTAGATCAGAGAAGATCACAGATGAACCACAGAGGGGTTCTCTTTCTTTCTCTCTTTCTCTCTGTGTGGGAGAAAGGGAGACAGGATGACAGGGTATCAAAGCAAGGTGGAGAGATAGATCAAGACATGGCTGGATCGGCCATAAGGCATACAGGACATTTGCCCAGTGGACTGCTGATGATTTTGGCCTGGTCCTCCCCCCAGGCAGCTACAGTGGACCTCTCCCAGTCAGATTTAAAGGGACACTGTGTGAGATTTTTTGTTGTTTATTTACAGAATTCATGCTGCCCATTCACTAATGTTACCTTTTTCATGAATACTTACCACCAGCATCAAATTCTAAGTATTCATTATGACTGGAAAAATTGCACTTTTCATACATGGTCCGCCATTTTGAATTTCCAAAAATAGCCATTTTTAGCTGCAAAAATGACTGTACTTGGACCATACTAGAAAATATTTGTTTATTACTAAGTAAACTTTCATGTAAAGATCAAATTTGGCAGTAGGCAGCCCAGTTTCAATGAGCAGCATAGTTGCAGCACCTTTTTTGTCCATTTCCTGCACAGTGTCCCTTTAAATATTTATTTTGGCTGGTCAAAATCGCTCGCAACATATGTTTGCTCGTAACTAAAAATGTTGTCATGGGCTTCATTGTCTCTCTATACGCCTGGTGGACTGGTCTTGGCTGAAAATGCGGCATGAGTTTTTGCCCCCAGTCCAACTCTAGATCAAGAAAGAGTGAAAGAGGAGGAGGAGGAGAGAGAGAGAGAGAGAAAGAGAGAGAAAGAAAGAAAGAGAATGAGGGGGAGAGATAGAGGATGCGTATCCAGCCGATTAGCTTTGTGTGTATGAAGGTGTGAGTATGTCTATGTGTATGAATGTACAGTATATTGCATGTGATGTCCTTATGTTTGTCCCTGTGTATTTCAATAGTGTACTGCTATCTGTTTCATGTCTTAATGTTGGCTTGTAACATGTCTTTGACGGTGGTGAAAACAAATTTCCCTCTGGGACAATAAAGGCAATCTAATCTAATTATTGGAGTGAGACATGTCGCTGATTTTACTCTTCATCATCCACTGCCCTTGCCTGGTTAACACCAGACCTAATCACAAGTGAGATTAGGTCTGGGGAGTTGCCTATATTAAATTCTGTATGGGGGCAGAATACTTGGCTATTATGACACACTGCCCTGCTCTCTGATTGG
>NC_085868.1:48771761-48821761 GCF_034702125.1 Engraulis encrasicolus | reverse complement strand
GTACTGCAACTATGCTGCTCATTGAAAATGTGTTGTCTAAGGCCAAATTTTTTTCTTTTCATGAAAGTTTACTAAGTAATAAATGAATGTTTTATAGTATGGCCCAAGAACAGTCATTTTTGCAGCTAAAAATGTCTATTTTTGGAAATTCAAAATGGCGGACAATGGAGAAGATCCCCCTTTTCATGTATGAAAAGTGCAATTTTTCAAGTCATACAGTAATGAATACTTAGAATTTGATGCTGGAGGTATGTATTCATGAAAAAGGTAACATTAGTGAATGGGCAGCATGAATTCTGGAAATAAATAACTAAAAATCTCACACAGTGTCCCTTTAAGTAACACATTCAGCTTGGCCAGTAACCCAACTCTTCTCTATTCCAAGAAAGGCCAACCGAGAAGTTCCCGCACCTAATGTGTGTTCACGGCGCAGATCTTAGCGTTTGCGAACCGGAAAGTTGCGAACTAAAAAATACTTTGTTTTTCTCCGCGAACCGCAACGGCAATATGGACGTAAGCCACTTCATCCGTGCAACACACAGTCACGTGCGGAAAAGTTCAGAGCCCAGTATGAATGCGGGTGGTTCGCAGGTGAGTACTTTAGTGCCGAATGTAACTGAAGAGGGTTAAGTGATGAACTAGGCTTTGTTAACCAACAGGAAGTGGTGAGCCTGCTAACACTGTAGATAGCCAACACGTGTCTTTTTAGTTAAAGGGACACTGTGCAGGAAATGGTCAAAAAAGGTACTGCAACTATGCTGCTCATTGAAAATGTGTTGTCTAAGGCCAAATTTTTTTCTTTTCATGAAAGTTTACTAAGTAATAAATGAATGTTTTATAGTATGGCCCAAGAACAGTCATTTTTGCAGCTAAAAATGGATATTTCTGGAAATTCAAAACGGCGGACCATGGAGAAGATCCCCCTTTTCATGTATGAAAAATGTATTTTTTCCAGTCATAATGAATACTTAGAATTTGATGGTGATGGTAAGTTTTCACGAAAAAGGTAACATTATTGAATGGGTAGCATGAATTCTGGAAATAAACAACTAAAAATCTCACACAGTGTCCCTTTAAAAAAGAGGACTCCAGACTCTCTCATTAGATGATTTGCTTCTATCTCAAGGTTAGCTTATCCTGGTTTACTGCTGAACCAGGTTCTTGGAATACCCCCTGTTTTAGGTGCTGTTTCCACGTAGCAGGATATTTTTTTAGCAGGGTATTTTTTTCTCCTGCTAGGTGGAAACGCAACATGTGGATAAAAAAAAATCCTCCATTGTAACAAATGCGTTTCAGACCCCTAAACAGGATATTTTTTTCTCCTGCTATTTTTTTCTCCTGCACCTGGATTTTTAAATATCTGCTACGTGGAAACGGAAGGCCAAAACCAATGCAAAACCAATACAAGCAGGAGAAAAAAATATCCTCATATAAAAATATCCAGCTACGTGGAAACGGCACCTTAATCTGTGACTGATACCTCCCTGCACGTGAGACCTTGGATAGCGTCCTGCCATCAGTGTGTCAAAACACAGTGCAAAAGAGGCCTCTGAGGACTACTGTGCACACGCACACAAACATACACACGCACACACACACAAGCACACACACAAGCACACACACACACACACACACACACACACACAAGCACACACACACACACACACACACACACACACACACACACACACACACACACACACACACACACACACACACAGTTGACCTTGTTAATCTCTCCAATTAAGCTGCATTAGCCGCACTAGCAACTGTCTGTTGTGGTCAGGAGCGCCACCACGGGCTGTGTGTCACACACACGAACGCACGAACACTCGCACACATACAAACACACACACACACACACACACACACACACACACACACACACACACACACACACACACACACACACACACACACACACTCATTAGTATAATACACACGTTGTCTGTCAGGTAATTGAGGCTAAGTGTGGTGTTTTACTTTGGTCTGGATAAAAGAAGGACTTTGTACTGAAGATGGTCTATTATTGATCTGTAAAGTCACACAAAAGCACCTACATAGACGAGTACACATATAGACACCTGGAGATAAACACAAATCCGTGCACGCACACACACACACACACAGAGCCAAGTGCATATGCCCCATTCAAACACATGCACACATAAGCACGCCTTACTGTACACGCTAGTGTCTGAGCTCCCAAGCAGCTGCAAAGGGAGGCTAGCCTATTGGGGTGAGTAGGCCAGGAGGGAAGTAGGGGAATTGGCTAGGCCAGTGTTCCTCAACCTTTTTTTAGGCGAGGCACCCTTTCAATTCATGAAAAATTTCAAGGCACCCCAAACCAACAAGCCGTAACATCGCATTCGATACCACAAGCTAGTAACACATTTGGAGACGTCACACGACCTACGTTCGAAGTTGCAGCTGACTGGGGTAACCAGGGCTTGAAAACGAAATTATTTTTCAAACGTTCCGTTCCGAACGGTTCAGGCAAGTTTCAGTTTAACGTTTTCGTTCCTGCAATCGTTCCCCCACAAAAATATCGTTCCTGAACCGGTTCGGAACGAAAAATAACGTTCGTTCTTAACGTTCCTGCAGTGTTTAACGGCCATATTAAGTCTATTTTCGTGGACTTTATCTTAGAATAGACGTACTCATTATTTCCCCTTGATTTACACAGCTATTCTCAAAAATAATAACACACCCAAAAACACTCAGATGGGCTCCATCCTGGCAGATTTAACCGGATGCCTATAATTCTTATCAAAAGTAGCCTATGCCAGCCCAGTAGTGGGTGGATGTTGATTAGGGAGGCACAATACAGAATAGCCAGAGAGAGTTTAAAAAATAGCCATAGAGAGTTCCTAAAAAAATCTCTGGAATAGCGCAGGTAAACGTCAGCATAATAAGAGGTGTCGATAGGCATGGATTTCAGTTCTTGCCTAGCTCTATTTAATAGGCCATGATTAGGTTTGCAGCAAGTGAAACGTGTAAGTAAAGGGGACACAGTTTGCTCCACAAAAAAATCCCAAACTGTTTTGAGATGTGCACGATGCAAGGGGTCACTAGTTCTAGAGAAGGGACAGGTTGCATAGTCTGAAACCTCGGATATGCTCTCAGATATCGGCTACCAACAGTGCAAGTCCATCACCACAAAACCGTAGACCTTTTGTAACAGACAAGCGTCACAAAATAGTAAGAGTTTCCATGTAGTCCATCCCATCAGCCCAGCCCTCTGCACGACAGAAGAGAATAATAACTTAAACAACAACAAATGCGCTGTCTTTCTCTATCCCTGCTTGTTGTCACACGCGACCTACTGTTATTCGTGATGACAGCCAGGAAATATTGCACAATACTGAGGAAACCATCGAAACATTGAGCGGGCCAGCTAACGTCAGCTAGCGTCTGTCCATCTGCCACGAATGACTTTATCCCGCATTGACCACCACAACAAATAAATAAGACGTCCTTGATTACAGCACATAAAACACCAGCTCTCACCTCTCTTCTCTACAACCGACAGTGGGATACGCTGCGCACAACAAAAGCACTTCAGTAACTTTACGACAACATAATTTGCCATAACCGCATTGAACATCGAGGCACTCGGCGGTGCCATTACAAGTAGTAAGCTAAACATGACTTACCCACCAGTTGCCTCTCGAGAGCACTCTGCGAATTAGGTTCATCAAATCGCCTATCCAATTCCTTTGCAAATCATAGACTGTATGGTCCAAATACTCCGTCTCTGTAGGAATCCCAAACGCCGATCTCAAGACATGTTCTCTTTTGCTCTCCATGGTGTCAATATAAAACTCTGTAGGCCTACTGTCCGTGAATGAGACTGAAGAACAGCGCGGGTAAAGTGTCATTTCTCTTACAAAAACTTATTTGATATTGGTGGTCAACAACTTTAGGGCGGGTTTATTAGAGCCAACTTCCAATCACTACGAGAAAGCCAGGAGAACAGAGACAGTTTAGTTCTAGTTTCCTATCAAAATCTCTGAGGAGAAGCACATCCTAAAATTTACCCAGGAAGTTTCTCCATACAATGCAGTGCACTCTGATTGGCCAATGCTCCTCAATATTTTATCAATCGGCGGCAAGAGCTCAGGTGAAGCAAAATGCTGTTGCTGTATGCATGTTTCCCCTACACGTCAGTAGCCGAACTGAATGACTGCTCGTCGCCATGGTTACTCCTCAAACAAAATCGTGCACTTGTATGAAATATAGAGAACGAAATAAAAACCGTTATTAACCGGTTTGTAGATTTCAGAATAACGTTTTTGTTCCGGAACACTTGAAGACCATTTCGTTTTCGTTTCCGTTTCCGTTCCTTGTAAAATTCCTTAAAATTTCGTTCGTTTTCGGTTTTCGTTTTCGTTCCTTGAACCGGTTCGGAGCCCTGGGGGTAACCTATATTTACTTTATTGTGCGTAAATGGCAGATGAAAGACTCCACTGACTAAGCAATACCGGTATATTACATAATTTATTCATCAGCCACGTTTCCGCGGCACCCCTGAGGGGGGCCTGTGGCACCCCAGGGTGCCCCGGCACCCTTGTTGAGAAACACTGGGCTATGGTGTTGGGGGTATAGGGCTTCATGTACACCTAGGGTTGTGCCGATAGACGATGTCATCGTCCATCGGCAATGGACAGCTGGCATTATGATGGACGCAAACATCGTGATGGCAAGAATCCTCTACTTTTGTATTTTTGAAGCTGCTGCTATTGCCATTATTACGGTGATTTGCATTGCAATTAACTGAAACATTACCGTAAAATCCGTCGTAGCAGCGGTTTCTAGACTGAATTCTGAAGGATGTTGTCAACATACCTCACGTCACGCCTCATGCAGAGTGAATTATAGCTACAATTATAGCTGAATTATAGCTACCCGGACGATGACGATATCATCGCATCGTCTCACTGTAAACATCGTCAGCTGCCAGTTAGGTGGACATCGCCCAACCCTATGTACGCCCCTGCAGGGGAATTGGCTATGGTGTTGGGGGTATAGGGGCTCATGTACGCCCCTGCAGGACCGTAGCAGCACATTTTGGGCCCTATGTACACAGTAAAAAATGCAGTGTTAATTCAACACTTAGAGTGTGCTTTGGGACCAAATAAACTCTAGAAGGTGTTAAATCGACTCTGTTAGTGTTGCATTAACACTGCAGTTTTTACTGTGTACAATCAGCTGCAATGGACCCTCCCAGCCATATGTCGTCATAAATCGGACTGTGTGTGGGCCCCCTATATGCAAGGGGCCCTGGTGACTCATTCAGACTTCACCCCCCTGAACGACACCCCTGCACCCCCCCGTAGGGGTAGGTCAAAGCCATACAGTATGGGGGGGTCGAGAAGTGTTGGGGGGTGGAAAACAGATTACCTCCCCTGGGCCAGTTGCTGGCTCATCAGGAGATTGTATATCTTTCGGGTGGCAGGGATGGATGGGAATTTCTTCAGTCAGGGTGGGTTGGTGTTGAAGGCAAGTCTCAGGCAGACACAGGGTGGGCTGGTGTTGAAGGCAAGTCTCGGGCAGACATGTGCCACTAAGTCAGTCGGCTAGTCAGTCAGAGAGTTATCAGCGTCATCAGATTCTGGAGTCGCGTGCAAAGACGGGCAGCGGGAGGTAACCTACTTTTTCGCCTCCGCATACACACGTGCACGTGCACACAAACACGCACACTCACACAGACACACACACCTTCTTCACTTCATCACCTTCTGTGGGTGACCCCGATATACTGTACGTCCGCGTCAGGTGTTTGCCACCCCCTCCCCCGAAATGCACGAGGAAGGAATTCTGGAAGGAGCTTCTTCACGGACACGAGACTGCAAACAAGACTGACACACACACACTGCTCACACTGCACAAACTGCTTTGACGTTATTGACAGAACAGATGCAGGAAGGCACACACACACATTCACACACGCACACACACTCAAAGACACGCACACTCAAAACACATGCACGCGCAAACACACACACACACACACACACACACACACACACACACACACACACACACACACACACACACACATCCGAGCACGCATATGCACATACAGGGGTCTAATGGATTGGTTGCCTGTTCGACTGTAAATGGCATCATGACAACGCATATAAATACAATGCCAATTTGAACCGTCTATCTATCGTGTGTGCGCCACTCTTTTGCATACTTCCTTGTGCTCTACAACGCCCTGTGGAGCCCTATTTCTGTCATTTCGTGAAGTATTCACGAAAAAAAAATAACTTTAATTTTCGTGGTGCATTCACGTTATTGCCCGTTTTTCGTGGTTGGGCAACGAAACGCTGCCTATTCATTTGAATTGCCCCACTGCTGCTATGGTTATCCAAGCGTCTGCAGGGGCGGGGAGGGGGTGCTGACAGAACACTGCTGATACACTTGGGACTCACTAATTCGACGCCCTTTCGGTACTTACGCCTTATGTCATACGACCCTAAACCTAAACCTAACCCTAACCTTAACCCTAAACCTAACCCTAACCTTAACCCTACTTAACCCTAAACCTAACCTTAACCCTAACCTTAACCCTAAACCTAACCCTAAATTGCTTGTTTGAAATGTTTGATTACCATGTGACGGTACCGAAAGGGCGTCAAACTAGTGGGTCGCTAGGCAGCAGTCGGGCAATTCAAATGAATAGGCAGCGTTTCGTTGCCCAACCACGAAAAACGGGCAATTTCGTGAATGCACCACTATATTAAAGTTATTTTTTTCGTGAATACTTCACGAAATGAAAGAGATACGGTTGCCCTGTGGTAGGTTAGGGTCACAGGTGGTTTTGGTCTCGGAAATTGGTCACCATTTTGCCATTTTCCTGGCTGGTTTGGCCGTTGTTTGCAAAGGTTAAGCTGGTAACACTTTATAATAATGTTCCTTAGTAAAGACTCAGTAAATAATAAACTAATGATGAATAAAACATCAACAAATGTTTTTATTATTAACTAAGCTTTATTAATGCTTTATAAAATATCTACTAATGATATATGCAAGATTTTACACACCTTATAACAGAGTATTTTATTCATTTACAAGCAACTTGTAAATGTTTGATAAATATAAAATATTAACATAGCATTTCCTAGTCATTTACAAGCATTTGTTTACATTTCCTAGTCATTTACAAACGTTTGTTAATGTTTTGTTCATCAATAGTTAATTATTTATTAAGTCTTTATAATGCTTTTTTGCATCCATTATTCTAAAGTGTTACCGTTAAGCTCAGTGCTTAATTTGAGGGGGAGCAAGGGGGAGCTAGCTCTGGAACCTCAGACGAGAGCTCCGGAACCTTGGATGGAACCTCATAGAAATACATCACAGATCCCCCTTGGGGGGGAGCTACCCATCCTCTGCGCTCCAGGACCTCCCGCTTGACAAATTAAGCAAAGGTTAAGCTATACAGAAACAGTGTATTACTGGGAGGTTAGTTTTAAGGATGGTTTTGGTCAGGGCACAGCTTAGCATTTTTGCGCTTAGCAAACAAAAATTTGCCGCTACCGTGGGAAAACTTCTTGCCTCGCGTGAACCGGGTCATGTGAATCTGTTTTTCTGTGGCGTTGCTGGATTCGTTATGTATGGAATAGCGGACGACGAGGTGTCCCGATATCAAGGGAAATAATGGACGAGGCGGAGCGTTCTAAACAGCCCGACGGCGCAGCCGAAGGGCTGTTCGCTTCGCCAAGTCCATTTTCCCTTGATATCGGGACACCTCGAAGGCCGCTATTCCGCTTATCACCCGGTTACCAGCATTTAAGTATTCATTTATTAATATGTTGATCTAAGGCTTCGTGAGAAAGTAGATTCACCTCTGAACTTGGTACGTTGCTATGGGCACCACTTCCTAATCTAGTGAGACGCGCCTCTATCGGAGGCATGTAAGGACGCGCGCAGAATGTTTGGGGTGACCTGACAACCAAATGCGATAGAATTGACAACTGGGTTTTTAACTTGACAACCAGATGCGATAGAATTAGTAAAGGGGTCTTGACTAGACAACCAGATGCGATAGAACTAACGACGCGGTCTTGACTAGACAACCAGATGCAATAGAACTAGTAACGGCACTTCGCCAGAAAGTTAGAAAAGAAGCAACTTGGACGCCCGCACGCCCGCATGACATCATAGGTGTCCTGCTACCGGGGAATAAAGGACACCTGCTCAGCCAATCAGAAGACGTTGCATCTGCTCACTGGGTGATAAGTAGTAATTGCTGTTGACTGATGCCCAATGTTGACGACACAGTGGGAAGAATGTGGTTCTGTGCGCGTGCACACACGCATGCACACACACACGCATGCACACACACGCATGCGCACACACACACACACACACACACACACACACACACACACACGCATGCACACACACACGCATGCGCACACACACACACACACACACACGCATGCGCACACACACGCGCAGACACACACGCACGCACACACACACATGCGCACACACACACGCACGCACGCACGCCGCACACACACACGCCGCACACACACACGCCGCACACACACGCATGCACACACACGCATGCGCACACACACACACACACACACACACACACACACGCACGAATAAATGTCGATACTCAAATAGAGCCATGCGCAAATAAAGATTGGGTAAAGCTATCTGTCAGTGTTTAATTATGGATGTACTTTACAGAGCTGACAGTCTTTGTCAACAAAGCGGTCTGCTTACTCACGCTAGTAATGTGAAATGTTTGAAGAGAAACTAAAGAGAATCAAACACACAGCAACTGTTTGGTGCCAACAGTGAGCTCCAATGCCACACCATTTGGTCTATCAAGCAACTTCTCCTGCATGTCCCACTGGGACAACGTACATAATGTACAGTAAACAATCTCCTAGGACAGTAGACATTGGCATTTCCTTTGTGCACTGTTACATCCACAGTGTGTGACTCTTTCACATGGCATGATGTAACGTCTAAGGAAATGGTGATTGAGAGGAAGGATATGATGGCTAAGGCCAGGCGAATGTACTGCTAATCTGCAAAGCACAAAAGGCAGCTCCATCAATATAAGACCTGAAATATCCTTCCTGCAGAATACTTGCGCGTGCATATTGTGTGCATAAACCCGTTGCCTTGCATACTTTATGTAGTAGCACACCTGAACACAATGCAGACGGGTGTGCATGGTACAGTATATGCCAGAAGTAGGCCTGGGGGCATATTGAGTCAATCATACATTCTGAGCAGATTCTGAGCTTTACAATGATACCTTTCACATGGAAAACTGGCCATATCTGATTAATTTATTGCTCTGAAAGTTTCTCTTGCCCATAGAAAAACATTAAAATTAGCCATTTTAAAGACAAAATGTTAGCTTTTACAGTAGATAAACCAATGCGTCTTCGAGACCTAACCTTGTACATTCTGAAAAAAAAAACATATCGTAACTTTTTCTCAGTTTTGCTCTCAGAGACATGACTCTGGGTTTGAAATTCAGTCACATATTGAGGCCTGACCGCAAGGGGTGATCTTCCTAACTTGCATGTTGAGGCTACAGTACAGTCCGACAATGGTGATAAACATTAATGAGAGCCCCACTGGCTATGTTCCCCCTATATAATACCTGCAGTATTATGCGTAGTGCTGTGGTACAGTGTTGCCAGATTGGGCTGTTTCCCGCCCAATTGGGCTGCTTAGGATGGCTGTGTGCGGGTAAAAATGGCATTTAGCAGAAAAACCCGCCCAAATTTTGCCATAGAAATCAATAGAATTGGGCGGGATTTAGAGCTTCCAGGCGGGTTTTGAGCATTTTTTGGGCTGGAAATCATCAGCCTCATCTGGCAACCCTGCTGTGGTAGTCGTCTTGCAAGTATGTGCACTCAAGTTCAAGATTCAAGATTCTTTTAATAGTCCCGAAGGAAATTTGTCTTGGACATACATAGCTGCCACATACACACAACATACACATGACGCCAAAAACAAAAACAAAAACAACAATAAACACACACATAGAAACACTTAAGTGCATATCCACCACAGCCCACCACCCACATACATGGCATTACAGGATGGAAGTTGTTAATGACCTGCGTTCAGTTGAGTCACATAGAAATCATATCCAAGGGCTAATGGAAATGTGTCTATATACAGTATACTTGTCTGTTTGCCTGCCTGCCTGCCTGTCTATCATGTAATACCTCCACCAATTATCCCTCTATCCATCCAGCCAGCCATCCATCCATCTACAGTAGCCTATTTTATGTGCCCATAAACAGCCTCCTTCTTCTGGAGTGGCGCGCTGCTCCGCCGTTAGAGATTAACAGCTCTGGAGTTCTTGCTTCTTGTAAACATTCTGAGACTGTCATCGTACAGTATGTCACTCACTCACTATGGCGCTTATGGCTCTTTTTCGGGATCCGGATCTTAGTGGCTCGTTCGTTTCAAAGAGCCGTTAAAAAAACTGTCTCTTTTGGCTCTTTTTTAAATTGTTTATTCAGTGTTTAGAATGTAGTATTTTGACGCCATCTCTAGGTAATTTTGTCCAAACAACTGGTTAATCTCCTGCTTCTAAAGACCAGTTTTTGCCACTCTTTAAGGCAGACAATTGTGTTTTTTCCTCAAATTGAATTACTCACGTCAAGGTCACGTGCTTACGTAAAATGAATGAAAATTGAACGAAAAGGCGGTAGAGTGGCTCCCCCAGCTGTGGTCCGGTTCCCATCCTTCACTTCTGGGAGCCGTTCAGAAGAATCAGCTCGTTCATGAACGACACACCTCTAAGAACCGCCCCTGCTCACTCTGTTGAATCCCATATCCTGCGCAGCACGACCTCACTGCCAGACCAAGTACTCTACAGCAATAGGAGCGAAGGGTGTGTGTGTTTGGGGTGTCGCCTGGAATTCAATGGGTAGTACTTAATGGGTAATGGGTAATTCAATGGGATAAACACTAGCAATTATAACATCAAAATGAGAAAATATTTGGACTGAAATGCCACATACAATATTAGACTTAAATAAATATCTATAGGTTTCGTCATGCTCGTCATGTTTTTCTTTGTTGGTTGCTTAAAAAATGTGTATTGTATGGGGTCCCCAGAAGTTTGGGGTGCTAAACTGGGTTCCCGGGTCAAAACAAGTACACAGTAAATTCTGCAGTGTTCATTTAACACTTAGAGAGTTGATTTGACATAATTTGGACTTAAATGAACTCTCTAAGTGTTGAATTAACACCGCAACATTTACTGTGTAGAGAACAACTAAAGTAGGGCATTTGGGAGGGGGGAGTAATGAGGGGATGGGCACTAGGCAATGAGAGGAGTTTTGGGGGGGGGGGGTGTTGCTGTTTTTGACACTTTGTGGATGGTGGATAGAAGTGCGTAGATGGCAATAAAGGTGGCAGTGAAGGTGAAGGCCTTGAAATGTGGAGCTGACCTGGGCCTCTCAACAGACGTGGTCTTGACAAACAAGATCCCCAAAGTCACGAGAGTCATATATACAGACTGGGATGACATTAACTCTGTAAACATCCCACTGTCGCCAGCTTTATATATAGTGTAGTAAATACAGTACATGAGAAAAAAGAGATGCCCCATAGAGATCCTATAGTCTCAGCGTTATATTATGTTTCTGAGAAGATGTCAGTCAAGTGAAAAGAAATCCCGCACACTGTCCATTCCACCAACAAACTTTAATACAACGTTTCGGTCATCCGACCTTCTTAGTTTGTTGGTGGAATGGACAGTGTGCGGGATTTCTTTTCACTTGACTGACAACCCCGCTGGGAAAACATCTCGCACCTGCCCAACTACAGAGGTGTGCAAAAGCGTCTTTATTGAATTGAGAAGATGTTAAACCACTTAAATATCCCTCAGTCCGCGCATTATTGACGATTGCTTAAAAGGACATTGAATCACTCTGGGTAAATCTGACAGGTGGATGCATGCCAGCCATGCCGGGTTTGCGTCAGGTTTTGCGCAAACCGAACACTGAATATGGACTGACGTGTATACAGAACGTGTGACCCAAATTCAAATTGGGCTATCTGTCAGGTGATCTGTCCCCTGTCAGCCCCGTCATTTATGGGGGGCAATAAGCGCAGTGGGAGGCCCTGTAATTTATGAACTTTTCCTCGTGGACGTGTTGTGACACCCGCCAGCGAAGAGCACATCTGTGTTTTTCGTTAACTTCAACACGTTACGTGCGAATAAGTGTCAAGCAAGCACATGATCAAAGTTCTATTTTTCACATAAGTTGTTTTTTGCTAACAAAACGGACCTCTGCCCTCTTCATCAGGGGTGGGGAACCTATGTCTGCCTTGAGGCCATTCTATCCGTTCGGCGATGTAATTTCAGTGTTATGTATCTTCACATGAAATATGACATATTTTGTAAAGGAATCTTAGAAATTACATTTATATTAGAATTAGGTTATATTCAGGGGACCCAGAGCAGGTGGCGTCTGTTTTAAGGTGACTGCCTTCAATATAGGCCTAAAGTGCAGGGGGAAATCCTGGTTTGTGTTCATAGTACGGCCCTCGGAGGACTTTTACGGCCCTTGGAGGAATTTGAAGTGGCCCCTCGAATGAACAAGGTTCCCCACCCCTGCTCTATACGCTGACCTGTGTGCCCTGGCTGCACTAACTTTGGTAAAGTATGGCATTGTTGACACGGGGAAATTTGATAGCAAACAACATGTCAAGTTGTTTATTCACATACTGTGTGAGAAACTTCTTTTCCAAAAACAACCTACCTCTACTTACTGACACAGACCTTTAGCCATAGCTACACTAACTGCTATGCTAACGTAAGCTAAATACTCATCCACATGCTCATCATAAGAATGGAAATGCTTAGGCTGCACGGCCCCCTTGCCTCTGGGGCCCCTGGGCCATGGCCCGGTAGGCCCGTGCAGCATGTAATCTGTCCCTGCATGTCATTTATGGTGGCAACAGTATCACGCCGTTCATGATTTATTATCTCTTCCTCATTCAGTAGACCTGTGGCTTGACACCTGCTAATATTTATGACACAAAGTGCATCTGTGTTGTTCGTTAACCTACACACACGTTACATGATCATGTTGAGCAGATGATCATTTTTCAGTTTTATTTTTCATACACTCCGCACCTTTATAAAAAAAAATAACCAACTCACATACTATAAACCTGACTGCACTAACTGTAATGTTAAGAGATTCTAAGTTTTGGGGGTGCTCTGGTGTAGCGTGCTTGGATGCTCATGGGAACCCAGGGTTGAGTCCGGCCTGGGTCATGTCCCAAACCTGCCCCATCTCTCTCTCCCACTCTCTTCCTGTCATATTCCCGACTGTCCTATCCGCAACACAAAGACACAATAAGACCTTATATACAGTAAGCTTACATGTGGTTATTGGTTATATCCCAAAGGTTGCCAATTCGACTCCTGACACCACACTGCTCGGTCGGGCCCCCCCTCCACGGATGAGGCATACATGAAATTTCATTGTGTGCAGTGAGCACTATGTGTGGTGCAGTGTTGTGTCACAATGACAATTGTAGTTTCCCTGGTGGGACACACACACACACACACACACACACACACACACACACACACACACACACACACACACACACACACACACACACACACACACACACACACACACACACACACACACTCACACACACACACACACACACACACACACACACACACACACACACACACACACACACACGCTAACATGGATAGATGTCCACACACAGTGGCTCTCACATCCAAATGATCAGATTATTGTCCTAATTGGTGTATGTACATGCAGCATACTCACTCAAAACGTCAACAAAGGTATAAACAAACATCAAGACATAGGTTTATAAACAACCATGCCTAATAAACATGCATAACTATTAATAGTAGTAATAGATATTATAGTATATATAGTATATATAGTAGTTATAACCAGGACTCTAAATTAACTTTTCCACAATTTTTTTATTGAAAACAGCTAAAATCTCAAGAACCTGAATGCAGCGTGCAACGCATATGTGTCTCTAGGCACCAAAGGTCAAACAATATATATGAGTCATCAGGCTAAAATGGAATAAATGACTAGAAAGTTGGTCTTTTCTACCAGCCAAACTGAATTTTCAACAGCATTTGGCCGGTTGTCTGGTGTTAATTTAGAGCCCTGGTTATAGCTATTACTTGTAGTAATACTATCACTAGAAGTAATAGTTATACAATATATAGGCCTACACATTATAAATAGATATTGACCACAACCATTAAGTAGTGAGTTACAAACATTATGAACTTGTAAATAAACATCAACGGTCAGTAATGACCACATCAGCCTCATGGCTCTATTTTTGGACTTGCTGCCATTGTCAGTCAAAGTGTGTTGACCCCTGTGCTGACCACCTCTTTGTGTGTGTGTGCGTGTGTGTGTGTGTGTGTGTGTGTGTGTGTGTGTGTGTGTGTGTGTGTGTGTGTGTGTGTGTGTGTGTGTGTGTGTGTGTGTGTGTGTGCGTGCGTGCGTGCGTGCGTGCGTGCGTGCGTGTGTGTGCGTTTGTGTCTGTGCGCGTGCGTGTGTCTATGTGTGTGTTTGCGCGCGTGGGTGCATGCGTGCGTGCAATCATATGTGTCCACGAGTATGCTCTGACCTTGACAGATAGTAGGACATTAATTTGGGGTAATGAGAAGAGGAGGTTGGGATATTTGGTCTACGCATGTGGTCTGCACGTTTGTTTGGTGGGGTGGTAATGGGATGGGTTTTCATTGTGGTCAGAGATATGGGGGGTGGGGGTGGGGGTTATCGGTCTGGTTGGAGGGGGGTGGGAACTTGAGCAGGGAGGACTTAACAATCTGGAACAAGTCGCTTTGCTGTGGCGTGTGACACCTGTGCAGTCACCACCATTCCATACACAGCATGACATAGCCTAGCACAACAGTTCCTCTCTCTCTCTCTCTCTCTCTCTCACACACACACACACACACACACACACACACACACACACACACACACACACACACACAGACACACACACACACACACACACACACACACACACACACACACACAGACAGACAAACACAGATGCACACACAGCTGACCTGGCCAAGCATGCAATGGTCTTGCATTGTCACAACCACAAACACACACACACAAGCACAAACACACACACACAAACACACAAATACACACGCACGCACGCACACACACATACACACACACACACACACACACACACGCACACACACACGCACACACACACACACACACGCCCTGGCACGAAAAACTTTCCCCCACCTGCCTGGTCTCCTCTACACGTTTCCAATGCACTCAACGACCTCCGCAGCCTGTCCCGCCCACCTGTCCACTCACGTGGCTGCTGATTGGTCATCGCTATCATATCAAACGCCAATGTTTACCTGCCCTTTTGGTGGACAGGACAAACAATACACAGCTGTCCCATCTACACCCCCCCCTCCATACGCACACGCTTACGCACACACAAACACACACACACACACACACACACACACACACACACACACACACACACACACACACACACACACACACACACACACACACACACACACACACACGATCCATCCTCTTGTTCGTCCGTCCAAAGTATGAGGGGTCTCTAAATGTTAGCATGTATTTTTAGCTACCTTTTGCTAGCCCGACACACGCATGCACGCACGCACGCACGCACACACACACACACACACAGCCCAACCTTAACATCTTTGTGGGGTCCTTCCATTCATATTAACCCTACCAAAAGATAAAAAATGCTAAACTGTGCCCAAACCAAAACAATCCCTAACCCTAATATGTCAGTGAGGAAATGTTTTACACTTTTACTTTTACCAGTAACAACAAAACTACTCCAGCAAAAGGGGTCCAGGATTTGGGCCCCACATGGAGAGAGGGCCGCAGCACATGGGTGTGCTCCAATAGCAGTGGCCTCATGAAAGTAGATTTTCACACACACACACACACACACACACACACACACACACACACACACACACACACACACACACACACACACACACACACACACACACATACACGCACACACCCACAGACATACACACACCCACAGACACACACACACACACACACACAGACACACAGACACACACACGAGCACCTGGTTATTGGGGAGGTTAAATGTGGCGTTGTTGACACTGGAGATTCGGGGGATGGGCGGTAAATCAGTTTTACAGGCCCTGAAGTATTACAACGTTTTTAATGTCAGACTGTGTGTGTGTGTGTGTGTGTGTGTGTGTGTGTGTGTGTGTGTGTGTGTGTGTGTGTGTGTGTGTGTGTGTGTGTGTGTGTGTGTGTGTGTGTGTGTGTGTGTGTGTGTGTGTGTGTGTGTGTGTGTGTGTGTGTGTGAGTGTGTGTTAGTGTGTTTATGGGTGTGGGTGTGTGTGAGACAGTGAGTGTTTTAAAGCATCTTTCGCCTCTGTGGGTACCATTCAATACTGAGGCAGATCAGAGCATCACGCACATCGGCTTGGGTTCGTCTGCCAAGGCTCATAAACCTTGCTGTGTGTGTGTGTGTGTGTGTGTGTGTGTGTGTGTGTGTGTGTGTGTGTGTGTGTGTGTGTGTGTGTGTGTGTGTGTGTGTGTGTGTGTGTGTGTGTGTGTGTGCGTGTGTGTGTGTAACCAGACGCTATGCTTGGATCTTGCACGCCCTTCTGTGTTTATCTTCTCGCAATCTTGACACAGAGCAGTAAAAGCTGTCATGTATGGGCATCATTTGGGTCACTGTAGATATCCGTGCGCACACACACAGACACACACACAGATACACACACACACACACGCACACAGGCACAGGCACACACACACACGCACACACGCGCGCACGCACACACACACACACACACACACACACACACACACACACACACACACACACACACACACACACACACACACACACACACACACACACACACACACACACACAAACTAGTGTGCAACTAGCCCCTATCCTCCATGCCCATATCACTTCGCATGACAGGGGGAAAGCTTTCTGGATGGCTGGCAAGGCCATTTACAAGGCACTCACACATTTGATTGAGTGAGAAAGAGAGGGAGAGAGAGAGATGATAGTAATGGATACATGGAGAACAGGTTGGCCTTTTACTGGATCTGTGATGGACTACCTCATACCACCACTCCCTTATTACCTCCGCCAAGGAGTAGAGGTGCACCGAAATGAAAATTTGTGGCCGAAACCGAAACCGAATAATAAGTAATCACTTGGCCGAATACCGATAATCGAATATTACAATTCAGTTAAAAGTTATCAAAAGTTAGGTTTTTCACTATTTTTAAATAATGCTTAAATCTATGGCTTAACAAAAAATGTTTAGACATGCTTTTGAAAGAAAATAAGTGTGTATTTGAAGTGTGTCTTTAAATGTTAGAGTAGAACTGAAATTAGTTTAACTAATTATTCCCATTTTCAATTAATTTCCTATTCGGCCTCCGATTCGGCCACTCAATTGGCTTTTGGCTGAAAACCGAAAGTGTCTTTTTTCGCGTTTTTGGCCGAATATTTTCTGTGGCCGAATTTTCGGTGCACCTCCGCCAAGGAGTTTATGTTTTCGGTCATGTTGGTCTATCTGTCTGATTGTCTGCCTGTCCGTTTGTCTGTTTGTTTGTAACTCAAAAAGTTATGAACGGATTTGGATAAAATTTTGTGGATTTGTTCTCAATGACAAAAGGAACAAGTGATTACATTTTGGTGGTGACCCGGATCACGATCCTGAACCAAGATTTTAAAAAAAGATTCTTTGCCATTGCTAACCTAGAGATCTAGACACCCCTAGCGACCGCAAATTGAATTGTGGGACAGGGCGAATTTTGACATTCCAGTTTCGAACTCCACAAAAAGAAGGCAGAAAGACTTTCAAAAATATAATAGGGTGCTACATATTCAAATGTTCTATCAAACAGCTTCATTGGAAGAGGTCTGCACTCTCTGAGTGCATTTCTGGTTTTCTTTCTTTCTTTCTTTCTTTCTTTCTTTCTTTCTTTCTTTCTTTCTTTCTTTCTTTCTTTCTTTCCCTGTCTCTTGTCTATCTCATTGCCCTCTCTCTGCATCTTTCGGTCGCTTGTCTGCCTATAGGTTTCTGTGGAGCTGCTATATGCTTTTAAGATCCTCTTAAAAAGTGTTTTAGGAGTCAGGAGTAGGCTTAGTCCATTAGCTACAGAAAGTAAATATGTCTAAATGACGAGTCAGTCAGTGAAATGCACACAAATGAAATGGATTGCGTGTCTTTGTGTGTGTGTGTGTGTGTGTGTGTGTGTGTGTGTGTGTGTGTGTGTGTGTGTGTGTGTGTGTGTGTGTGTGTGTGTGTGTGTGTGTGTGTGTGTGTGTGCGTGTGCGTGCGTGCGTGTATGCATACAGGTACACGTGTCACAGTGAGAGTGTGTATGCATGCACGTGTGTGCAAATGCATGTGTGTGTTTTGTGTCGTGTGTATAGTAGTGTGAGTGTGAGTTTGTATGGACATCCATGTTAGTATTTGTGTGTGTGTGTGTGTGTGTGTGTGTGTGTGTGTGTGTGTGTGTGTGTGTGTGTGTGTGTGTGTGTGTGTGTGTGTGTGTGTGTGTGTGTGTTTTGTGTAGGACAGGGGCAGAGCTATAGGGGGCGAGCAGGGAATTTGCTCCTGGGTGAAAGGCCCTTCCGTATTGGTGGTGGGGGCCTTATGAGCAGGCTGTATGGGGGGGCCCTATCATTGTTTTGCCCTGGGGCCCTGTGCGCAATTGTTCGCCACTGTGTGTGGACATCTATCCATGTTAACATTTGTGTGTGTGTGCGCACGCTCTCTCTCTCACCAGCCATACTCTGCCGCGCGAGTAAACAAACATTAGCGCATTAGCGTACCCTCGCTGGCTGGGCCCCACCTCTGTCTACTCTGCTGACTCGG
The DNA here is from genome assembly GCF_034702125.1 of Engraulis encrasicolus. Lineage (NCBI taxonomy): Eukaryota > Metazoa > Chordata > Actinopteri > Clupeiformes > Engraulidae > Engraulis > Engraulis encrasicolus. The sequence continues at coordinate 48,802,788 of NC_085868.1, read as the reverse complement.
GTCTGGTGGTGTTTGCCCACTGGCACGTGTGTTCTGTTGCCCCAGGCAACGACCTATGACCCCCAACACCACAAACCGTGCCTAGTATGGTGATCTCAACGTGTCCTTGGGGAGCCAAAACAAACACATGCACACGCACTTACGCATGGACACACACACAGACACACACACACACACACACACACACACCCTGGCTCACTGGCAGTGTTTCTCAAACTTTTTCAGACCGAGGACCACTTTTTCCCCCCGAAAAAATATCGGGGACCACCTGTCAACTGAATTGGCAGTTGAGGGATGCTAATTTTACACTGCTCATTTTTATGCAGATCACTTACTTTTTAATTCACATTATAAGCCTGTCTTATTGTGTTGAAAACATGAAAATTATACAAATATAGCCTACTGCTAGCTTATCTTGGAAAAGTAGAAATCCCCTCGCGGACCACCTGAGCTCTGTGGTGGACCACTCGTGGTCCCCGGACCACACTTTGAGAATCACTGCTCTATAGCCATACCAACACACATGCACAATTACACGCACACACACAAACACACAGAGAGGCCATGATTGGTGCTGGCTATTTGAAGAACATAGCAGCAACAAGGTCAGCTGTGATAAACGATTTGTGAAACTTCTAATAATAGGACGGTTTCATACTTACAGATGAACAAACTCAACGGAACACACAACGAAGAGGACACAACGAAACTGTGCGATATGTTCAATCATGGGTATGAAGCTCCTGCTCACACTGCACGAGGGAATTTCACAATTTAGAAGTGCACGTCTCACAACTCACATCCTCACACTATACGAGCCGAGGGTCGTATACAATTAGAATGCACACTCTATGTGCGACACGACAGGCTTGTTTGCTGGAACTGCAGATGTCAAAAACGAGGAAGGGAAACGCGCAGGTGGAGAGGTAGAGATGAGGAGGCACTCAAGAGCGAATTGCGCCACCCTGTCAATTTGTGCATGTGTTGTGTCAAATCGGGTCGTAGCACTGCTTTAACTGTGTGACTTGCTCATGAGGGCGACCAGGATTTCAGTTTTGATTTACTTGCGACCCTACAATAGCAGATCGCAAGCTGGTGGTGAGGTGAAATCGATTGACGTTACCTCATGTACTATATGGTGCGAGACTCACGATTTACCTCTGATTGAGCAAGAAATATCAGCCTGATTCTCAAAAACTCATGAGTGACAAAAGACGTGTCAAAAGTCGTGGAAAAAGTCACACAATATAAGAATTAGGAACTAAAGATTTCGTATCTAAACAGAATATGCAGAAATTAATTCATGCTTTTATTGTAGATTTACCTTGTAGTTTTATTGTAGATTTACTATAGAGATATTGCAACACCCTACTTATGCATGGGTTTGCTGTTTGTAAACAATCCCTGGCTGCAGACTGCTTAACCTCTGATTGTTGGTCAAAAAATGAGCTCACATGGTTTGCTGTGCATCCTGCCCCTCCTCACAACAAGAATGTTTGTAAGCGAAAAAATCAGATCTTCCCCAAAAGTCACTCAGGCAGGTGCAACTAATCCAAAATGCTGCTGCTAGAATTCTAACCAAAATAGAGAAAAGAGATCTCAATCAAGTACTTAGATCCTGTCATTACATTAGAGGCACCAAATAGTTCTTAGATGAACCATATGGTTCTTGAATTCTACTAAAGGTTCTTCCGGAAACCGATCAATTTTTACAGCATCCCCCCCCCCCACCCCCCCTCCATCAGCTGCTAAATAAAAACAGAAACGCCATGCATAAACAAACACATGCACTCAGCTACACAGACCCACACATGCACATACTCACACATGCATTGACACACGCGCATTCTCAGGCTCACAGACAGGCAAACACACACACACACACACTAGCTGCACACACACACACAACAAAAGGCTGACGAGGACACGGTGTGTGTGTGTGTGTGTGCAGCTAATGGTTTTTCTGCTGTTGTTGTGGTTCTGCTGGACATAATAGCACACGTTAGACCAGCTCAGCACACTGCAGCACATACAATGGACGAGTGGGGGGGGAGCCACGCACGTGTCTCTGTGTGTGTGTGTGTGTGTGTGTGTCTGCGTGGTGTTGTAGGTGTGGTAGGAAATCTTGTGTGTGGCCAACCTCACAAGTGTGTGTGGTGTGCATGTGTTTATGTGTGTATTATGATTTCTTTAACAGCTCTCTATATTCTGCCCTCCTCTCTCCTCTGTCTCCTCTTCTCTTCTCTCACATCTCCTGCCCCCATCCATCCATCCATCCATCTCCCTGCCCTCACATTCATCTACCCATCCACCCCCTAATGCCCTGTTAATGCCCCTTCACTCCTCCTCTAATGCAGTGTTTCCCAACCAGGGGTACGTGTACCACTAGGGGTACGCGAGCACACCTCAGGGGGTACGCGGAGAAATGTAATAATAGCAAATTTATTGAGTGTAGTCACGTTGGGATAGAGGAACAGAGCATGTGTGAGGGCGAGGGGGTACTCATCATATGAAGAGTTCAGATGCAAAAACCCCTAAGTGCCTTTTCAGAAATTAATCTTAATTCATTTTTATTTAATACAAAACTATCAAAATTGCATATTTTTTAGTTTATTTATGTAATACATATAAATAGTTATATTACATAAATAACATTTTAAAATATGCAATTTTGATAGCTTTGTATTAAATAAAAATGAATTAAGATTATTTTCTGAAATGGCACTTAGGGGGTTTTGCATCTGAACTCTTCATATGACAAAATGGCTTAGGGGGTACGCAGGACAAAAAAGGTTGGGAAACACTGCTCTAATGGACAAATACTGTTGCTACATTTCCTGTCTCTCTCCCATCCCTTGCCTGGGATGCTGCATCACTTACAGGAACCGTTGCTTTTACAGATGTGCAGTAACACACCTCTTTCTTTCTTTCTTTGTTTCTTACACTGTGTTAGCACCACCCACTTCGTTATGCCGATTTCTCGCTGACGTAGTCTGCAGTCATCGATCGAAATTCAGTCCCAAATGGAAGCTCCGAATGAAAGAGGCTGTGCAGCTAGTAATGTTAAGTTTGTGGCCAAATCACAGCTGTCAGTCAGCGTTAATTGTGAGGGCTAATTAATGACAGCTGTCAAAAAATTCATGGTGTACTGTGACCTATTCCACACTCTAGCCCTGTCAGTGGCTGTATTGCACACGTGCCCTGGTTGCGATTACCATAGATCCAGTCGGCACTTCTGGACCCGCCCATGAAATTGCTTGTTCTCCCTCTGTATGCTCCACCCACTGTATCTAGTGGCTAATCAAATGGTTCCTCTATGTCTAATGACTGGCAGTGATGACCAGCGGTTTCATCGGCGGGCCAGAGGTACCGGCTGGATCCAGTCGGCACCTCTGGCCCGCCCAGCGAAGCTGCTTCTTTTCCCCTCCTTTTCCTCCGCCCGTTGGACGGGCTACATATTTTCCGCTCCTTATACTCCGCCTGCTGGTTGTACGTTGCCAATCACTGCCAGTCAGCATGTCTGGACCCACAAAGGAATGGAGGAAACGGAGGGGAAAACAAGCAACTTTGCTGGGCAGGCCCGAAGTGGATCTATAGAAAGTAAGAGAAAAAATTACAGTGGTCAGGATTTTCCTCCAACATGGCAGCCATTACCTTACTACACATTTATGGCATAAGTGGTGGTTCTTGTCCCTTTACTTTCTTTGGTCATTACAATGGCAACTGAAGAACCCCTAAAAGGTTCTATGGGGAACGCTTCAATTCCATGAAAAAAATTGAAAGAAAAGGGAGCTTGGTGTCGCGGACTTTTCTTTCAATTTTTTCATGGTATTTTTGCTGGTCCTGCACCCAAATTTTTTGAGACGGATGTGCGTGTTTTTTTCTCTCTAACTACTGAACGCTTCAATTCCCCCATAAACCAGCTAAGTCAGGGTTCTTGAGGAACCCTACATTTGTTACAGTGTTTATCATATTCAGGATACTGAAGTGCATGTAAACACACTATATGTCACATGAAGTGTGTCTAATACATCTCTGTAATTTGTTTGCTTGTCGAAATGCCCACTAATACGGTATGTAATTGTATGGGAATGGTCACAGGAAATGGACAGGAAAATATGGCGCACACTATAATGCGAGGGAACCGTTGCATGTCCTCATGACTGTAATGTTTGGCACAGATGATGTACAGAGCCGGAGAAGACCTGAAAGACAGACACAGAAAAATGACAGACAGGCAGAGAGAGGGACAGACAGAGGCACAGACAAGGCGCTGTCTGTATGGTACATGGACATATGAAGGGTTTATTTGCAAAACGGTGTATCTCCATTTTTTGACTTTTGCATTTTATTATTGGAAATGACTGTTCAGAGGGCCTATCACCTATGTGAGAATTCTTACCATTCAAATATTTTGAGAACATACGTTTTTAACCTACATAAAATGCATTTTGCAATGCAATTCAATGGAATGCCCAATACAAGAGGTCAATTTCCCAACATTCTACAAAATGGAGATACACCGTTTTGCAAATAAACCCTTCATATGTAGTCTGCCTGTGTGTAGTGTTCAAAGTGTCATCTGCCGCACTATGCCTTTGGCATGGAGCACATGTCCTCATCTCTTTGCATACTGTTCAGCTGCTGTTTTACAATCACACACCCCCAGTGGGTATTGCATAGCTGCGTATTGACTCACTGCTAGCTCACAGCCCGTTTAGCTTAGCTTAGGCATTCGTCATTGTGATTGCATGGCATAGCACAGAGTACAGAGTAACACAACAGCATTCAGTCTGCATTTAGCCTATTCTGTTTAGCTTGTTACAGTTTGTAGATGTTAGATTTGAATGTATATATCTCGGCCAACAATTTGTTGATTTAGTATTTGATTACTGTCTTCATTTTATCTGTAAGACCACCTCCCTAAACATTATGCACTGTGTATTAGGGGTGGAACGGTTCACAAAATTCACGGTTCGGTTCATATCACGGTATCAAGGTCACGGTTTTCGGTTCTCTACGGTTCTTTTTTTTAGTTCATGATAAATGATGCACTGGGAATATTAAACCATATTTATATAACTGCGATTATAAAGTGATGATACGCAAGTTGAATCAGCTGTCGTCAGCTGATGTGTGCTGTCTGAGCGTTCCAAATGCCCTCTTTCAAGTGGCTAATAGAATCAGACTTATCACTAAATATATGGTTTGTGTAGGCTTATAATGTGAAAATGGTGTGATTTTAATTGTGTCATCCTCTGATTGGTCTTATATGCCAATGCGTTAATCAGAGAGACTGGATAAGATACTCCTAGATTCTCTGTTTTACATATTTTTCTGGGCAGTACATGAATTGCGGTTTGCCACGAATTGCATTTCACGGTTCGGTATGGTGTGGGAATTGTACGGTTTTCGATGCGGTTTGTACCATCCCTACTGTGTATATGAGGCTGTGTGTGAAGCACATTGAGCTGCCTTGAGCACTGTACTTTATGTGCTATATAAATAAAACCTGGCTTGCTTTGCCTTGCCAACGCTTTGCTTTAGCCATTTGTCATTGCGATTGCATGGTGTAGCGCAGCACACAGTGTACACAATTTCTGGGCTTAGCCCATCAAACACGTGCCAGGGCAGGAGTGGTGTATGTGGGGACATTAATTCAACATTTAAAGTGTACTCTGAGACCAAATACACTCTAGAAGATGTTACGTAAATGGACTCTTATTGTTGAATTAACGTGCCATTTTTATTTGTAAACATTACTATATTTATGTATGTACTGTATACAGACTATCCTGTCCTGATTCTGGGCGATTTGAGCCTTCCCTTTTCACGCGTCATCAGGTACCTTTAAATACTGACCATTTGAATGCATTCAAAGCAGGTAATCCTGTAGTTGCATCTGGTGTCATAGACATAAACAATTCGACATTACTTTCTTCCTGCCTCAAACAGTGGTTGTTTGTCCAGCTTCGCTTCAACACAGAACTTGTCTGATGTGGTTCCATGCCATTGGTCCGATGGCCCATTAGTATGACAACTGACCTCTGAGTATGTATGGTATCATCTTTATTAAAGAGGCCCATTAGTCCTACCACACATATTAAGACATATCCTAACCAAATGAAATGAAATCAAAACAAGTCCTAACCCTAACCATCAGAATGGCCTGTTCGGTCAGTATATAATCGTTTTAGAATTATTTTTTGTAGATATTCACTTTTATGTTATCTGAAAAGTTAATACCGTGCCCAAAACAAAGCAATTACAAACCCTAACCATCAGTGAAGCCATGTTTTTGCCCGTATATTTTTTTTGTCTGAAAAGGCATGCCCACACCCAGTACACAGTAAATTTGCCAGTGTTAATTTTGCAGTGTTAATGCTTATTAACACTATTGGAGTAATTCCAATACCAAATGGAGTGAGATGCTCTCCAGTGTCAGTGACAAATGAAGTTGTTAAATTGTGTGGAGTTAGAAGTAGGCCTACTCCAGAGAGCCCCCGCCTCCTCGAGGTGATGGAGTTGGTCTGCGCCATTGTATGCTCCCCGAAACTGCTTTACTCTTTATAGTGTTAGCTTAACACTATAAATCTAACATCAGTGTTTAACTATGATCTGGAGCAGGACCAAATAGACACTAGAACAGTGTTAATTTTAACTCTTTAAGTGTTATTTTAACACTACAAAATTTACTGTGTAGCTTGAGCGTGTTGCACACATCTGTCTGACTGGGTGTCGAACGAACCAATGGGATTCTTGCCATGCTCTATTGGTTATTGTCAGACTTCTGGGCTGTCGGACTAATGGACTCTCTGACCAATGGGGAGACCCCGTCGGATGTAAAGGTGAAATCTAATGGGTTAATTGTCGACCCCAACTCGGTCTTTCGCCTCCAAGCCTCATTTGCTGAAGTCAGTGAGAAATGGTCCCAAAATACTTTCGAACAGTGTATTACAGTGATATACTGTACATATCACCTTCATACGGTAGGGCGAGAGATGCTGCTTGAGGGTTTGTTTTTTTAGGGTCCTCGGTCTGAGTTTAGCCGAATTACACCGCACTCTCGATTAAAAGGTGCCAAACATAAACAAAAACTGTGTAAAACTGAAAGAAAAATGTCTGCACACTTAAATCCCCTTTGTGTTCTTTTTAATAGGCCAAGCTTTCGGTCTACTGACCTTCCTCAGGGCTCAGTTGGTCTGAAAGGGTCCTTGGTCTGAAAAACTTTTAGGAACACTGGGCTACAAATAGCGCAGATGTTACTTAGCACACCAGTTCTGTTTAATATTCCCACAGTAGGGCCGTAGTTCTCAGAAGACCAGCGTTGCTCTTCTAGACACTCTATTTTCACTCAGGCGCAACGTGATACTCACCCATACACACATACATACACACACACTTAATAACCAAATGACATACACACACACACACACACACTTAATAACCAGATGACACATACCTGTACACACACACACACACACACACTTTGACAAACACATAGGCTACTGTATGTACATGCAGAAACACACAAAAATGTATCTTCACATTCAGACAAAGAAACATTTGCACACAAATTTGCACACACACAAACGCTCACACACACACACACACGCATGTGCCTCCCTTTGGCTCCCTTTCAGACATGGATGTTAGGCCAGGCCACAATTTGGATGGGACTGCCCATTGGTGCATATTTAATCTATACAGATTGCCACATCACTGAACACCTTTGTGCCTATGAGGGGCTGGTCTATATATGCCTAAACTGTCTGCGCCATATTGTGGTCCTAGTCCGGCAGCACAGCACACACACACACACACACACACACACACACACACACACACACACACACACACACACACACACACACACACACACACACACACACACACACACACACACACACACACACACACACACACACACACACACACACACACACACACACACACCTTTGCCTCCCTTTCAGACATGGATGTTTATAATGGCGGATAAAGTGTGACCTGGTGTCAACAGGCGCCTTCAATCGTTACCCTGGTCATCTTTCTCTCTCTCTCTTCCTCCCTCTAGCTCTCTCTATCTATCACTCTGTCACCCAGTCACTCATTCGCCACCCCATACTCCCAGTGGAGAGCCGGGGGGGGAAGAGGAAGGGAGGGGAGGGGAAGAAGGTGGAGGACTATCTGGGGGTAGGGCAGGGCGTGTGGCAGGGGAGCAATGTGTGTTCGCATGAAGATATACTGAGACTGCAGGTGTGTGTGTGTGTGTGTGTGTGTGTGAGTGTCCCAAAGGCAAGAAGATATACTGAGGCTGCAGGTGTGTGTGTGTGTGTGTGTGTGTGTGTGTGTGTGTGTGTGTGTGTGTGTGTGTGTGTGTGTGTGCGTGTGCGTGTGTGCCTGTGTGTCCCAATGGCAAGAAGATATACTGAGGCTGCAGGTGTGTGTGTGTGTGTGTGTGTGTGTGTGTGTGTGTGTGTGTGTGTGTGTGTGTGTGTGTGTGTGTGTGTGTGTGTGTGTGTGTGTGTGTGTCCCAATGCCAAGAAGATATACTGAGGGTGCAGGTGTCAGTGTTAATTAACAGCTTTTGAAATAACCTCCGTCCGTCACAGACACTGGCAAGCATACACACACACACCCCCCCCACACACACACACACACCGGTCCATATTTCCCCTACTCCTCATGCACCCCATGCCAATGTACCCCTCCACAGACACACACACACACACACACACACACACACACACACACACACACACACACACTCACACACACACACACACACACACACACACACACACACACACACACACACACACACACACACACAACAGACACACACAACACCTCTCACGCACACTATATAGGGGAGTGATCTTTATGATCTATTTGGGCATGGCATGCAGCATGGGCCAGAAGCTTCAGGTTGCCCTCCTCTCTCTTTCCTCTCTCTCTTTCTCTCTCTCTTTCTCTCTGCTCTCATCGCTCTCCTCTTCTCATGCTCGTCTCTTCTCTTCTCTTATCCTCTCCCCTTATTCTCATCTCTTCCTCCGCTCTTCTTTTGCCTCTCGTCTTTCTGCCCTGTGTCCCCCTTTTCTTCCTTTTACTCGCCTCTCTCCACCCCTCTCCCCATGCATCATCCCTCTCTTCTGTCTTCACTCCTCCTTCTTTAGGCCATTGGCTGCATATGAAACGCACATATCTCACCTACATAAATCTTGTTCTGTGTGTGTGTGTGTGTGTGTGTGTGTGTGTGTGTGTGTGTGTGTGTGTGTGTGTGTGTGTGTGTGTGTGTGTGTGTGTGTGTGTGTGTGTGTGTGTGTCTGTGTGTGTGTGTTACGTGTGTGCGTGCGTGTGTTTGGTCTGAACTGGTTAGCTGACCCGCTTATCTCCTTTTGTCTTTCCTCTGCTCCCCCTCCCCCACACACACACACACACACACACAGTGTCAGTGTGATAGCCAGCTGTTAGAGTGTGAGGTGAGATGGAAGCCCTTCCTGCGAGAGCTTAGGCCGGCCATGAACACGTTCACTCTCGTCAACATCCCCGACAAACATCTCCCACACACACACACACACACACACACACACACCACACCACACCACACACACACACACACACACAGTGTCTGTGTAACAGACAGCTGCCAGAATGTGAGGTGAGATGGAAGCCTTTCCTGCGAGAGCTTAGGCCGGTGTTCTGACAGGTTTTCCTACAATTTCATATTTTCCTACGTAATATTGTTTACAGTAAAATACAAAACAGTAACACCAAACAGGGTGTTAGATTTACGAGATGAAAGATATGAAAATAAAATTGCATGGTCATGGATACAAGTACTCCCAAAAACCTGGATTTTTATTAAACGTTAGCAAAACCGCTAGCAAAACCACTAGCATAACGAGTCAGTTAGCTAAGTTGCCAGGGTCACACTTCAATTTCTAAGACACACATACACAAATAATGATAATAAACACACACTTGTAGTGTAAATTGTAAATTTAAGTACTGTATTTATCTGTTCTCTGCTAATATTGCACAGTCTTAGGATCAGCTGGTGTTGACCTGTCATGGTCTGCGCATGCCCAATAGTGGTTTGTAGGATTATCTGGCATGTAGCATGGAGTATTTTACAGAACACCGGCCAAGAACACATTCACTCTCATCAACATCCCCGACAAACATCTCCCACACACACACACACCACACCCCCGCCCCCCAAACACACACACACCACACCCCCGCCCCCCAAACACACACACACGCACAAATATGTTGCACATCCCTGTGTTGGATCGCACCAAAATAATACGTTTGTAGAGTTTAAGTCACATCAGCCAAAAAATGCATTATGAAGATGAAAAAAACATATATACGTGTATCCATGTTGTGTATGATAGTGTCACGTTGTTCTCGGTTATTTGATTTGTCAGAAACCCGCGGAAATTACATCGATTTTCACCTGGAAGTCGGCGGACTGTCTGACACAGATGATCCTGCTCCGATAGAGAGGCGATTGCGTTGCAAAACGCGATAAATCCACGAGGTCCGGTACCCCCGGAAAGTCATATTCATTTCTTTGCCAGACAGTAAAGTTCTAGACTAGGGATTCCCAAACTAAGGCCCGCGGGCCAGATACGGCCCGCCACGCCTCTTTGACCGGCCCTCCACCTCTCAGCAGCTCGTTACAAAAAAAATAAAAAAATAAAAAATCACAAAATATGTATTTTATATATTTTATTTTAGCTGGTTTTAGAGAACACTAAAATATGTGTATTAACCATTTATATTTTATATAATTGCATTATTTTTATGACTTATCTTTATGACCAAATTTCCGCCACCTCACAAGCTGGTGATCGAAGAAGTCATGTAATGGCTTGCAGTAAAGTGACGAAAATTGATGTGTCTGGTTTTTAATGAACAGTGGACCAGGGATTATCTTTTTGTTCCATAGAACGACCGTGCCATTTGTATTATATGTAGGGGTGGGCATAGATTAATTTTTTTAATCTAGATTAATCTCACTGTAATTATGAAATTAATCTAGATTAATCTATATCAAAATGGCTCATTCAGAATAGGCACGATAGCGAAATAATGGCGAAAAAAACCTTGGGGTTTCTTAAGACAGATGGCGCATTAGACCAGAGCTCATCTTTTTTTCCAAAATGCATCTCATCTTCAAAAAAATGGTCATGTTGATACTTGGTGATGAAAAAATTACAGCAATATGTGTAAAGTGTGTCCAATATGTTAGGAAGCATTTACAGTTATAAGATACTGAAATTTCAAAATGAACAGCGCTATAAGTTGTAGAGGCAAATACAGATAAATCTATCAAACATTTAATTTTAAACAAAATTACCTCAACAATGCAGCATTTCTAATGGGCAGAGAGAGAGAGAGAGAGAGAGAGAGAGAGAGAGAGAATCTGCCACTGACTGTTAAAAGGAGCAGCGGCTCCTTTAAGAGAGGGAGGAGCTCTGCGCGTAGTTGGCACAGCAGCCCTCATCTAGAACCTACAGCACTGGCACACGGCGATTTGACAGTTGTTCTCAGAGTTAGAATGCCAGATGAGTTACAACTCGACATGAATTCAGTTTGCAAAAAAAAGTCAAGCGCGACAACCGCGAGCTTTATTACCGTCGGACATGAGAATATCTCACTGAATCGCAAATGTGCGCGATTGCAACACAAACATTCAGCGAGAGTAGATATTGACAGTTTCAGTTTGACAATCTTCAAAATGCATAGGACTATCACACGGAATGTTTTGCAATTATAGCACAGGCAAGATTTCTGGAAGTTGTTTATGTATTCTATGCAATGCATGAGGAAATGTAGGCTATGTCGGGCTGGTAGCTACTCACACACAATAATGTCTCTCTATGCTTCACCTCAAACAATAACGTCTCTTTAGTCTACCACTTATGAAAAAGCACTCAAACAGCAACTACCACGGCAGAGGGATTAATATTTTCACCATGCAAACACTTCATATTTAGTAGGTCTGCTGAAACAACAGGTGGAGCGAGGAGAAGCGACTGGAGCGCAGTCTGAAAGCGTCTGTCAATTAAACGCTATGGTGACGTGCATACCCAAACTCCAAACCTATATTTTGAGAATAGATTAACGTGCGATATTTTCTTTATCGCGCGGCAAGCGTCTCACATTATCGCAGCACGTTAACGCCGATAACGGCCCACCACTAATTATATGTAAAGAAAACGTGTCCGTGTTTAAAGAATACAACCTTCGCCGCCATCACGAAACCCGGCACAAAGAGTATGCTAAAGCTGGGCATACACTGTGCGACTTTTGCCCCGATTTGGCAACCGCGCGACTCTTTGGGAGTCGGGCCGATTTCTTGCTCAATCGCAGGTCAATCGTGAGTCTCGCATCATGCCGTGTATATGGGGTAATGACAAGCGATTTCGCCTCACGATCGTGCAATCGCAGGGTCGCAAGAAAATCAAAACTGTTTGAAATCCTGGTCGTGACGAAAGCGCATAGTTAAAGCAGTGCTACGACCCGATTTGACACTACACATGCACAAGTTAATAGGACCGTGCGATTCGCTCTTGATCGCGTCCTCATCTCCACCTCAGGTGCGCATGTTCCCCCCTCTGCAGCCCCGGGAAAGGTGTGTCGTGTCGCACAGATGACGCTATGATGCTGGCTGTGGCCGAGGAGGTGTGTCCCGAGAAGACAGATACCTTCAGAGGGGTGCGTCTCTCAGCACAAACCATGACGAGGCGAATTGAGGAGATGGGGGAAAACGTCCTTGACAAACTCAGAGAGAAAGCAGCAGAATTCTTGTTAACACTTTCTATGAAGCCTAGCCTGGTGAACCAGCGCCACCCGCTGGACGGCAAAATGTTTTGTCTGCGGGTGGGTCTGGCCTCGCATAATGATTCAATGAAGCCAGAATGCCATGAATCTGGCAAACCAATTACAACGCAAAGATGTGTTTTGAATCAAAGCAGGCAGGGTTTTGAGGGAAGGTTGTTCTCATCAACAATCTTCGGATGTATTATGCATCGAGGCCAGACTAAATTAGACATCCACATTTAGTCTGGTTTATCAGGCTATATATGAAGCCCATATCTATAGCGCATTATGAGCGCATTTATAACAAATTATAATGCACATTATAATTACTTACAAAGCATTACGACTACACCGATAATGTTTCATGATGCTTTATGTTAACAGTAATGCATAACCATGAATGTAGCTTATAATACTTTATGAATCCAAGGGTATTATGAGTGCTCATGACAGGATATAAACTACAGGCTGCCTGATGGGCCTTAAAGTACATTATGATGCATTATAGGTGTGCATTATACAGTGCATTATGGATGCATCCATAAGAACTTCACTTTACTTAGAGCACACATTGACGACTTATGATCTCACATGAAACATTATAGCATCGTATGAGCCCTTATGACAGTTTATCATCCAGGTCTGTGCATAGAGGGGTATAGGTACTCATAATGTACTATAAGCCCCATCAGGCAGCCTGTTGTTTATAGCCAGTCATGAGCACTCATGACACCCTTGGATTTATAAAGCATTATAGGCTAGATTCATAGTTATTCATAACTGTTAATATAAAGCACCATGAAGCATTATGAGTGTAGTCATAATACGTTGTAAGTAATAATAATGTGCATTATAATTTGTTATAAATGCGCTTATAATGTTGGCTTTAAGTAAAGTGTTACCGAATTCTTTTTTTTGCTTTAGCCATGGATGAAAGTAATGACGTGCAGGACACGGCACAGCTCCTGATTTTTATTTGTGGGGTCAACGCACGTTTCGAAGTATCAGAGGAGCTAGCATCACTGAAAAGTTTAAAAGGGACAACAACTGGAGAACACATATTCGCCGAAGTTTGCAAAATAATGGGCGAGTTTGGTCTGCTATGGACGAAGTTTGCCAGTGTTACAACAGATGATGCGCCTTGCATGGATCGACAAGGGGGCTAGTAGGGCGCTTGAACGGCGAGTTCGAGGAGCGAGGTCTCGCCCCACCGATTCAAGTTCACTGCTTGATCCACCAGCAACCGCTGTACTGTAAAGTGTTAAAGTGGACGTCTGTGATGAAGGTGGTTGTGCAGTGTGTCAACTACATCCGGAAAAATGGGCTGTAACACAGGCAGTTCCAGGCCTTTCTCTCCGAGCTGGGGTCTGCCTACCAGGATGTGCTATACTACACCGAAATCCGATGATAATCCGAGGCAAAGTATTATGCCGTTTCTACGACTTGCTGCCCGAAATAAACACCTTCCTCCAGTCTAAAGGTGAAGCAGTACGGGAGCTGACAGACCCGGAGTGGAAATGGGACCTCGCGTTTTTAACTGATGTGACTGAACTGTTGAACCACCTCAACCTACAGCTCCAAGGCAAAGGGAATATCATCAGTGACATGTACTGTATTCCCACATAAAAGCATTCGAGGTCAAACTGCAGCTCCTTGTGCGACAGGTCCAAAAGCTGGACTTCACACATTTCCCTGCCACCCAAATGTACTGTGCAGAGAAACCAGCTGCCCCTTTCCCTGTTGCGAAGTGCAAGGATGCTGCAGCGAGAGTTCAGTGTGCGCTTCCGCGAGCTTCGTGTCCACAACAAAGACATACGTCTGTTCCAGAACCCCTTTGCTGCTGACATAGGCGACGCACTTCCCTCTCTTCAGTTTGAACTAGCCGAGCTTCAGAATTGTGATGTCCTTAAAGATGCCTTCAAGCCTGACAGCCTACTTGAGTTCTATGTTGCTCTACCAGAGGGCACATACCCAAACATCAAACAACATGCTCTGAGGATGTGCACCTTATTTGGCAGCACCTGCACGTGTGAGCAGATGTTTTCCCGCATGAAGCAAATAAAAAATCCAACGAGGAACAGACTCTCAGATGAACATTCGCATCAAACTTTGAGACTGGCAACCACTAGGCTACACCCAGACATCGGACTTCTCGCCAGCCAGAAGCAGGCACACAGTTCACACTGATAGGTAAATACTGACTTTAATTATTACAATTTTATGTGGCTGTAAACATGCATATAAACACCAACTATGCTTTTTGATGAAATATTATCGCACGTTTTGTTCGAGAACTTATTTTATTTGTAGTGAAAGCCCATTGGGAAACTCTCTCCAACTCCCATTGTCATTGTGACACAGCACTCCACAAGTGAACCCTGCACACTGCACACAACGAAATTGCATGTATGCCTCACCCGTGCAAGGGGGCAGCCCTCAGTGGTGCCCCATGGGGAGCAGTGCGGTGGGACGGTACCATGCTCAGGGTACCTTAGTCATGGAGGAGGATGGGGGAGAGCACTGGTTGATTACTCCCCCCACCAACCTGGCAGAGAGTCGAACTGGCAACCTCTGTGATGCAAGTCTGACACCCTAACCGCTCACCCATGACTGCCCAGTGTATGCCTACAGCTCTTCCTCTAGAGGTGGGCCATTAACCTGGTTAGCTTTTCCCCCCCACCACATTCAAATTTTCCTCCGCTTTTCTCCAGTCCCCCAACCAGTTTTCCATTGCAACTTTCGTTCAGCTCCCCTATTGCCATTTTTGGCTGCATATTTAATTACTTTCAGCTTGAATTCAGCAGTAGCCTATATGTAGTCTATAACTTTTTTGGGTGGCATATTTCTATTCAGTAATCCTAACTTTTTTTCTTTCAGTGGTATTAGGCAACACGAGTTGCGCACATAGGTCCTCTCTCGTCGTAAAGGAAACATATATATGTCGCACCAGAGTATCCGTCGCATGTCCACCCAAACAATGAAAAAAACTGTGACTTATAGTCCAAAAAATACAGGTGTATGACTTTTGATTGCCTCATGTTTGTATTTCGCCCAGGGGTCCAAATGGCTGAGTCCGCCCCTGCTTGCTGCTGTAAGATACATGGATTTGTGAAGGATAAAATAGCTAGGTGTAAACTAACAGTGATGTCTGGATGCCAACTAGAAGAGGTTGTCAGTAGAACGTTAGCAAACCTCCCTTCTAAAGCCTCATAGAGATGCGATGGCAATGAGCAATTGGTCTTCTAGTGCAGTGGTATTGTACCTGCGCTCCCAACTAGTGCTTTACTCCTCCATAAAACGGTACTAAATATTGGGATCATCCGCAGCACACCTCCCGCACACTGCTTCTTGTTCACTTTAATCTTGCTGAATGTCTTCTTGCACCGTCTCCAGATTTTGTTTTCTTTTGCACCATGTGCTCTCGTCAGACTATTGTTCATATTTTCTTTTCACTTCTTATTCTAATATTACATGCCAGTTCCATTTCTTGACTTCTTAGTGACTTTACTCTTTTTGTCAATCTAAATTCCTGGACATGTTTGGACAATGTTTTGGTTTTCCTTCGACTTTGACCTGTCTTACAGTAATGTCTGTCGTGTGCATGTGTGTCTTGTGATGGCCATTATGTGCATTATGTGTAAGCTACTAGACAACTGAATTTGTCCCTGGTAGAGATGGGATTTATGGCTCTTTTTCGGGATCCGGTTCTTAGTGGCTCGTTCCTTTCAAAGAGCCGTTCAAAAAACTGGCTCTTTTGGCTCTTTTTAAAATTATTTATTAAATAAATAAGTAATATTTTGACTCCACCTCAAGGTAATTTTGTCCAAACAACAATTGATTATTCTCCTGCTTCTAAAGACCGTTTTTGCCTCTCTTTGAGGCAAACAATTGTGTTTTTTCCCAAATTGAATTACTCTGGTCGAGGTCACGTGCTTAAAATGAATGAAAAATGAACGAAATAACGGTCGAGTGGATCCCCCAGCTGTGATCCGGTTCCCATCGTTCACTTCAGAGAGCCGTTCAAAAGAACCGGCTCGTTCATGAACGACACACCTCTAGTCCCTGGATATTAATAAAGTAACTCTCATCTCCTCTCTATTCTACTTCTTCGTGGTGCCATGTTGGGCTGCAACCTTGCACGAGGAGAGACATGAAGGCAATCTGGCTGTGTGCTATTACAGTGATTCTCAACCTTTTTTTAGGCGAAGCACCCTTTTAATTCATGAAAAATTTCAAGGCACCCCAAACCTACAAGCCGTAACATGCCACCGCATCCGATACCACACAAGCTTAGAAAAGTAACACATTTGGAGACGTCACACGAC
Source organism: Engraulis encrasicolus (assembly GCF_034702125.1). Classification (NCBI taxonomy): domain Eukaryota; kingdom Metazoa; phylum Chordata; class Actinopteri; order Clupeiformes; family Engraulidae; genus Engraulis; species Engraulis encrasicolus. Next base: position 48,785,626 of record NC_085868.1, on the reverse strand, counting down.
CTACGTTTGATGCTGACTGGGGCGACCTATATTTACTTTATTGTGCGTAAATGACAGATGAAAGATTCCACTGACTAGCATTAACTTATCAATTTAGACAAATATGTATTATATTACATAATTTATTTATCAGCCACGTTTCCACGGCACCCCTGAGGGGGGCCCACGGCACCCCAGGGTGCCCCGGCACCCCTGTTGAGAAACACTGTGCTATTATGTGATGTGTCACAATTACAAAAAATACCCTGCTTTATGGAATACTTTCAATTCTCTCATCCACATAAACAGTATTCTATTGCACTACCCATTTATGTTCGTCCAAGTCGCCCACCCAGGGCGTCTAACCCCAGTTTGCTCCAGTTGGCTCGAGTGTCTTTCTAATGGACTGTTGGCTACATGATAATGTAATGCTATCAGGGAGCTCTTCCACTTTACTCTCATCTCCTTGCAAATGTAGCAAAGTGGACATTAATGTAATATTGACCAGGATAAAAAATACCAATTTTGATTTACCGACTATACACCAGTCCTTTAGATCAACTGAGTTTATTCACTTTCAATAAAAGGCACACACTCCATTAAGGAGAATGGAGACGGGGTCCAGGGGGAAACATTCATTTCTCTTTTAATAACAATATTACAAAAGTAAAAAAAATAGTTAAAATGGAACAGACACAAAAGTTCAAAGTCAAAGTTCAAAGTACTTTATTTGCCATTTGTGCATAAACTAGTAGTCCAAGCACATAGGAACTCTTGTGCAGGCCCTCTGAGTCAATAAATAGAATTAAATAGAAAAATAGGAAGACAAAATACATTAAAAAGTGATAAAAATCAAAGAGATCAAAAGAATTATAAAAAAGGTGAATCAAATGTTCTTTTTTGCCATCAGTCTGACTGTTGCTGGGAAGAAACTGTTGAAAAAGCTGGGAAGAAACTGTTGAAAAAAAAAACACACCACCACATGAGCCAAGATGGCAAGATGTTCTCCACCCATAACCCCATTATTATAGCCTGGCGACAACATCCTACGTACTTCCACCAAGGCCGTAGCGAGGGTTTTGAATTTAGGGAGGTCCATGATGTGCGCGCAGCGCACCGAACATTTTTACTATTAAAAGTAGAATATGTCATTTTTGTCATTTATTTTCAAAATGCATACCCCTTCACAAATATGATGTTTTCAGGAATATTTACTGGAATAAACTAACATCTACTGGTCTGAAAAGTATGGAAGCATGGAAAATGTAGATTTCTAAAACATTTTTAGTAGGCATACTCAGAAATTGATGGTGATGATAAATGGAAAAGATAACACTTGTGGATTGGCAGCATACCTTCTGGAAATAAACAACTAACAAAACATATTCTACCTGTAATTAATATTGATATATATTCATTGATATTACTGATAGGTATGAGGGTGAATAGTAGCCTATGCAAAGATTTGGTACAAGCAAAGGCAAGTTGGCAGGGGTAGACAAACTAATATAATAAATGCAGTTATAGCCTACATAAGTGTGTATTGTTAATCAGGCTACAATAATTTAGGTGCCATCTTTCAAAAGGGCACCTATGCTTCTCTGCTTCCTTACTGATGAAACGAACATGACACCGACTTGACATGTATATCATTCGAAATAGCGCAAGCGAAGCTTTTCGTTAGTATATGACATTCACCTGCTGTGTGCTATACCATTGGAAAGGGCAGAAAGACCCTTTTCCAATGATACCACACACTCCCCATACACGAAAGCAATGTCAATACAAATGTCAATTTGAAAGTCTATGCAAAAGCAGAGATTTTAAAAATAAATTATTTTCCCTGAAAAGTTAGGGAGGTCCGGACCTCCCTGACCTCAATGCTGGCTACGGCCATGACTTCCACCCAAATATTTTGGGTCTTTCTCAAATGCTAGGCCAGTGTCCTTCCAAGTGTATCAGCCTAATTAGTCACGCCCAGTGATTGGATACTTTTTGGTGAACTCTACAGAATATCCAATCACTGGGTGTGACTAATAAAGGGTATCCAATCACTGGGAGTGACTAATTAGGCTGATACACTTGGAAGGACACTGGCCTAGCATTTGAGAAAGACCCTTTGTGTCCGTACATAGTCTGACCCAACCCTCCCAGCTCGGTTCGCTTACAGCTCTGCCAACCAGCAAACAGTTAAGAGTGGTAACGCATAACTCACCCGCGGAGTCTGTTACTGATTGGTTAAGGTAACACTATTCACACTTTTGTCTTGTTATTTGTATGCTTTGGCAACAGTCGGCCTTCACCCAGGCTACCATTATCAGGACCACAATCTAAAAAGGATAAGAATAAAATACAGAAGCATATAACACTGCACACAACTTGTTTACACGAAAAAAACAAACAGAAAAAGAGGAGCTAATAGGGGTGATCCACTTCACTGGGCAGGCCCAGATTAGATAGAGTGGGATGAACAGACAAGAGAAAACAATAGACACAATTAAAGAAACAACAGAAGAGACGGAGAGCTCTCACTTTCTCGTAGATAACACAAGTAAGAAAAGAAAAGGGAAAACGTCATGTGTGAAGTGGAAATAGCTACGGTCTCAGACTCTCAACCTGACAAACATCCGAAAAATGACACAGTCTGTCAAATCTGCTGCGTGCCTCCAGAAACTGGTGCTGTGATGTTAGACGTAACCCAGATATGGCCTACTGGTAATTGGAGCCAAGCCAACTGCTGCACTCAGTACACTAAGGGCTGTAATGGTACACTCAACTCAAGCTTTGGTTCGTATCACGATCTTTGACCTACGGTTCGATACACTGCATGATTCAAAAAAATAAAATAAAATAAAATAACTTTTTTTTTTTTACACAAAAAAACTATAAATTATGATTTTAAGGTGGAGAAGGTCAAAAGTCCCTACCAAGTATTATATTACAAAACTGTTTAATGAGAAGAATTTGAAACTTGAAAGCACTATCACATCATATCATGTGGTTGTTTTCTGCACTGAAGGGCAACAGAACTTTGAAAAAGTGAATCACGATACTGCCTTCTTGCATCGCCATAAAATATCATGACTCTGACACATGGTTTGATACAATATCGTTACAGCCCTACTAAGTTCCTGTAGGACTACTTCCATTAACACTCATCGATCTCTACACATTACGCTATACACTAACATTGTGGGAAAAGTTTTCCAATGGTTATCCTCCATCTCCTCTAAGTGTTTCCCTGACATTTCTGAGTCGTGTTGTGTTCTGTCGGCACAGTTTGATGAATCACCCAGACCCGATCCACTTTAAGTCTTGTCACTGGGCAGTTCAGAACATACTTACTAAAGCATTGCTTTTTCAGCATGCTTTTAAGCGAAGTGTGCACGTGGGCATTTGTGTCTGTGTGTGTGTTTGTGTGTGTGTTTAAGTCTGTAAATGTGTACGTGTAAGTGTATGCACGTGAGGCCTCAACTGGAGGCCCCCTGAAATTTCATCCACACCGCGGTCCTCTAATAGAAGCCATAAGCTGCTCAAGTCGACTCATGAGTGGCACACTTACATACATGCGCTAAGCCCACAATAGACATGTATGTAGGTCCCGCAACGGGGATAGCATAGCAGTGTAACCTTACTGCAGCGCACAATATCAAGCTCTTGCTGACACATATTATTAAACAAGGTCAGCAGAGCTGAAGTCACGTGCACTTTGACTTTTATTATTTTTGGCTTTTCAATACAGTTTTCACAGAATCACGTCCAGCTAAGGGTGTGACTCCTTGACCTTTTTTCCTGCATTGCTTTTTGGGAATTTTTGCATTGAGAGTCGCACTCCAAAAGACAAAAGCGTGGACGCCACGATTATCTGTAGTGGGCCTGCCATGGCCTGATGCGGGAATGGGCAACTGGAGGCCCGGGGGCCACATGCGGCCCGCCTCCTCACTCAGTGTGGCCCGTAGATAATATATATAAAAAAACATAATTTTTTTAAACCACTACTCAATCATTCTGTAATTATACTGTTGTTGGCCTACAGAGAACACTCCTACTTCTTCCAAACAACATCGGCAGTAAGTGAGCAACCAACTGCACCTTAAAGTCTGTGAGATACAGTGGCCCTCCAATGGTAGCGATGAAAAAATGTGGCCCTCCTTATCATGGAAGTTGCCCATCTCTGGCCTAATGGTTAGGGAGGTGGTCTCAAACCCCAACCTTCTCCTTACACCTCCATACATGGCTGAAGTGCCCTTGAGCAAGGCACCTAACCCCACATTGCTCCAGGGACTGTAACCAATACCCTGCAAAATAAATGTAAGTCACTAATATAATGTAACGTAATGTTATACCTGACATACAGCACACACACACACACACACACACACACACACACACACACACACACACACACACACACACACACACACACACACACACACACACACACACACACACTCTCACACACACACACACACACACACACACACACACACACACACACACACACACACACACACACACACACACACACAGAGTAAAAGTTGGACATAACAAAGTTGGGTCAAGAAGGTTATTGGGCAGCCATGGCATAATGGTTAAGGAGATGGGCTTTGGATCAGTGGACTGCAGGTTCAGGTTCAAATACCACCTCTACTCCCAACTGCACTCCATGAGGTACCCTTGAGCAAGGCAAGGACCCCCACTCTACTCCAGGGACTGTAACCAATAAAATAACTTTAAGTTGCTTTGGATGAACCTGTCATGTAATGTTATATCAGAGAGAGTAGAGAGAGAGAGAGGTTCCATTGGCCCATTGTTTCCTGGTTCTATTATGGCCCCCCTTAGGCAGACCTAGGCAGACCTAAGGACTGTTCTATTCATTGTAAGAGCATTATGACACGGCCCTTTTGGCAGACCGGAACCTGGTCGCGTTAGGTGCCCATAGAAACCTATTATGTTGGCATATCTCTATACTTAAAGAATCCTTGGTTATATTGTCTTCATGCTGAGGGGTTGATGGGGATCAGCATTCCTTAAAAGTACATATTCAAGGCTCCTCATAGCCTAAGTAAACTAGCCCCACCTGCCAGCGGCCTAAATGATTTTTGCCTGAGAGCGGGTCTAGCCTCGGTCAATGCCCCAGGCCCTGAAACTGGCTGGCCAATCACAACGCATCAGATTTGAATCTTTGGATGCAAAGCGGACAGGGTTTTGAGGGAGTGACGACAAAGCGTTGGCCAATTAGGCACAGACACAGTTTGGAAAACAACGTGTTGTGCCCATCAACAATCTTCCGATGTCTCAATGATCAGGGCCAGACTAAATATTCACATTTAATCTCACATTTTGGCTGGCTTGCCAGGCAAGGCTCCTCAATGACCCACATACCTTACATGCATACAATACAGGGACCTCAATGACATGCATACTGTACGGGTACCTTACAAGCACACACAATATAGGACACCTCATTGGGATGCTCCTGCTGACGTCCGTGGATATTATTGGCCCTTGTTGCGCAGGCTCGTCGCTGCATGGGAGAAATGTCACTTGCGGTTACACATTTAGATCGTGGGCAGTAAATTGTCAGCTTTAGAGGTGGCCCCCTGCCTGGATCCGAGAGAAAGGGGGGGGACATGGGGGAAGGGGAGAAGGGAGGAGGAGGAGGGCAGTGCAGTGGGGAGGGGAAGACTTTGAAAATGTCAAAGTCTCTCCAATATCCTGACTCCTGTCCGTGACTATGTGGCCTCGCATTTGACAAGACGCCCCACCTTCGTGGAGAAAACAATGGGTATTTCTCAAAACCTAGTGCAGTGCACTTCCAAGTGTATCAGCCTAATTAGTCACGTCCAGTGATTGGATACTCTTTGGTGAACTCTACGGAATATCCAATCACTAGGTCTGACTAATTAGGCTGATACACTTGGAAGTGCACTGCACTAGGTTTTGAGAAATACCCAATAAAGTTTCCCCGTGGTCAACCTATAGCCACAGCACCTTTTGAGGGACTTTTCCCCTTTCAACCTCCCAATTGCAAACGAGCCTTTCAATTTTCACCCTCAGCACTCTTGATTTTTACTGTCTTGGTCTGGGGATGGATTAAACCATCTGGCTGGGCACATCCTGCCCCTGGGCCTTATGTTTGACACCCCTGACATAGACATTACTGTAATTACTCTACTAAACCCCTCTAGACTGTGCGGCATATTGCAGACATAACTGGGCAGATGTAAGGCGATCTGGGCTTTGTTTTCTAGCCGTACTGTTCGTGGTGACGTGTCCTTGGGTAAGAAGAGGATGCTACGTTGATACGATCTATGCTAAATGCTAGATGATAGATCATATGCTATGACCTATCGTGTTGCAGTGGCCTTGGGTCTATGGCTGCATTTGGAGCCGCTAAGTGAACAAATCCAAAGGTGTCTGTCTGTATGTGTGTGTGTGTGTGTGTGTGTGTGTGTGTGTGTGTGTGTGTGTGTGTGTGTGTGTGTGTGTGTGTGTGTGTGTGTGTGTGTGTGTGTGTGTGTGTGTGTGTGTGTGTGTGTGTGCATTGCCATTTGTGTTAATCTGTGTGTGGGTGAAAATCAGAAAGCAAAAGGGAAAGTGGGATCGAAGGAGAGAGTTTTACTTGTGCTCTATAGGCTGTGCTAATGGATTGAACAGAATGGCATGTAGTGATGATAACATGCCCCACTCAGACAAGAGACCTGTGTGTGTGTGTGTGTGTGTGTGCGTGTGTGTGTGTGTGTGTGTGTGTGTGTGTGTGTGTGTGTGTGTGTGTGTTTTGTGTGTGTGTGTGTGTGTGTGTGTGCGTATTTGTACATGCAACTTAGCGGAGAAAGTGACTTAGCTGTGCCTGGCGTCATGCGTTTCCCTTCTGGAGCTTTCCTTTATCTGTGTCAATACCTAGCGAGTGGAACAACGGCACATCTAGTCGCTAATCTCAATATCTCCGTGCTAAGCTCATCAGAGGTACAGAGGGACACACTTTAAAGCAGTGGATATTGTTTGTATGTGATTACCTCCGCCAAGGAGGTTATGTTTTCGGTTGCGTTAGTTTATCTGTCTGTTTGTCTATTTGTTTGTCTGTTTGTTTGTTTGTCTGCAGGATAACTCAAAAACTTGTGATTGGATTTGGCTGAAGCTTTGTTGAGTTGTTGGAAATGTAAATTCATGAACCAGAACCAGGAGCTTTTTTTAAGCTTCACCATTGCTAGCAATAAAATCTAGACGCCCCTACTGACCGTTAATTGAATTGCGGGCAAATTTTGACATTCCAGTTTCTAACTCCACAAAAAGAAGGCAGAAAGACTTAAAATAAAGATAGGATGTAACATAGTCAAATGTTCTATCAAACAGCTTCCTTGGAGGAGGTCTGCACTCTCAGAGTGCATCTAGTTATTAATGTGTTTCCTATCGTATCCTAGGTGGGTAGGGTAGCACGTGGCTCAGAGAAAAGGATCAAGGACAGAGTTGCTAAAACAAGTGACATCTGAAATCAAGCTAGTACCCCATCATTATCTGAGGGATTGAATGTTTTTGGAAACATTTAGCAGTATGCCTCACTTTAGCAGAAACTATATTGGCATGCCCACAGCAAATCAATAGTAACAGCAGTGACACTATAATAGGCAGAACCACGTATGCAGGGTTGGGTTTGTTGACAGTGTTGTTGCTAACAACATTAATGGGGGGTCCTCCTATGAGTGTATTGCCATTGGGCCCTGTGTGTGCCATTGTCCCGCCTCTGCTTCCGCTCATCTAGCCTTCCATCTCACCCCCTGCTCTCCTCTCCTAGCCTCCCTCCACAATCACTTGATTGTCTGGGCAATTTGTCTAGTGGTCTCAGGTGTCTCACATCATCTGTTAAGAGCGGTCGAGTGTGTGAGTGTACCGTACGTAGCTGCAGTAGCGCATTAGCTATCAGTAATGTAATCGCTTCCAAACGGCTGTGCGGTGTGCTCATCTGCTGTGTTCCAGCTTCAATAGGCTCAGGTTCTCATTTTGTCTGGCCTCTCTTTGCGAGCTTTCACCCTGCACTCTGTCTGGTTTCATAAGAGTTTAAAAACAGTTGTGCCTTCTCGTAACCACTTTGTGTAATGCAAACTTAAATGGTTGTTGCATAAGCCTATATCAGGTCCTTTTGGCCTCAGTTTCAGTGCAAGAACCATATGGGGTTCTTTCTAGTGCTGGTGGTTGATTTGTCATTAAATGTGCGCCAATAACTGAGGTCCTTGAGACCAAAGTCCTTCATTATGGCAGCAGATGTAGGCTACTTAGACCCTGAGAAATCAGACAGTGTTTGGACGGCTGATTTATTCCACTTGTAAGGAGCTGGGGAGTGGTATAGTGAATAACTGTATTATTATTATTATTATTATTATTATTATTATTTTTATTTTTTTTATTTTTATTGTTATCATCATAGTTGTTGTTGTTGACAACAATAACAACAATATACTACTACTACTACTACTACTACTACTACTATTGATTACAACAATAACTATAATAGCCTACAATAATACTAATGTTGATTTTAATGTGCCTTGGGAAAAGACATGCACAGCTGTGCTCGTTGGGAATGGCTTGGTGAGTATTTATGACCAGATATCAAATGATAGATAAACAAATGACACCACATTCAGAAAAAAAATGAGTGACACACGGGACTACAACATGTAACGCAATTTATGTTCTGGTATTTCATACAGGTACTTGGGAGTCTGACACCCTCGTATGAACTGGCAAATGTATTGGTTGTGTAAGCAATGTATTTATGCATTTGTATTATACAAATCACGTTTGATATCATGTGCTGTGCTGTGCTGTGCTGTTCCCGTGTGTGTGTCTGACATTTCTCCATTACGTGGGAACATCTCTAATGTCCAGGAGTGATATATTCCTGTCATTAGGTGCAGGAAGGAAGCCAATGGTGGTTCCTTAATGGCTGTTCCTTTTACGTAACGTGCACACACAAACACACGCACACACACACACACGCGCGTGCGCGCGCACACACACACACACACACTATAACAACGAAATGCTATGAACACACACAAATATGTGTAGGCATGCGGAAATTCTTCACACGCATACTTTTTGTACACACACCCACACCCACCCACACACACACGCGCAAGTACGCACGCACACACACGTACAAAGACACAAACATACACACGCACACAAACACAGAAGCATGCCCATACTTTATTTGAGCAGTGCCAGGTTTATGTAAGACACCGACAGCGCAGCACCATAAACACGTTTGAGGGCTGCCCTCACACAGACTGGGGCACACACAGACACACACAGACACACAGACACACACAGACACACACACACACACACACACACACACACACACACACACACACACATGGGCACACACACACACACACACACACACAAATGCGTGCATGCATGCATGTTTGAAGGCCGCAATGCCTGGGATCTGAGCTCTCCTCGGAATGGAGTGCAGCTACGCAAGGACTGTACTCCCTTTCGCCACAGACACCTCTGATCTTCTCATCCTCACACACGCACGTACCCACACGCACGCACGCATGCACACACACTCACAGTGAAGATGATGTGGGGAAGATGGACCCAGAATTATTCAAACGGGTAATTTGTCAAAGAAAAGTGTCCCATGCTTACAGCTAAGCATGTTTGTGGGACTGACATGATTTGGGGTTGAAAGAATGCTGTCAACATTGAGAAGCTGTTTTTTACCAAAAGAAACATGCATGCCTAAATGTGCTGGCAGTGTTGCCAGATTGGGCGGGTGCCCGCCCAATTGGGCTACTTGGGATGAGCGTCGGCGGGCAAAAACGGGAAAAATTGGCCATTTGGCGGTTTTTTAAGCCGTTTTGGGCCCATAGAAGTCAATGTAATTTGTTGAATTTGGGCGGAATTTAGCGCATTTTGGCGGTTTTTGAGAAGCTTTTGGGCGGGATTTGGTCAGACACATCTGGCAACACTGTGTGCTGGGGTACTGAAGCAGCTCATGCTCCTCTGTATGACATTTCAACATAGGGGTGTACTCACACCATCATTTTATAAAAATGGACAAATGTGTCATTTAAAGGGACACTGTGCAGGAAATGTTTACTAAGTAATAAACTAATATGTTCTAGTATGGCCCAAGTACAGTCTGTTTTACCGCTAAAAATGGCTATTTCTGGAAATTCAAAATGGCGGACCATGGAGAAGATCCCCCTTTTCATGTATGAAAAGTGCATTTTTTCCATTCATAATGAACACTTTGAATTTTGATGGTAAATATTCATGAAAAGGGTAACATTAGTGAATGGGTAGCATGGATTCTGGAAATAAACAACAAAAAATCCTGCACAGTGTCCCTTTAAGTAATATTATTAACTTTACCGACTAAACTGAAGAAAACTATTTTCTGACACAAACACGTAGAGATGTACTCACTGTATCCCTTGTTCTTCAAAATGTTCACACATAAACATTTCAAATACTGTAAAAAAGTTAACTAATTCAAGTGTGGGGCAGCTCTCTTCCACTCTCCAGGCTTTTTGTTTTGCCTTTGCATGGTGTGAGTTTCATTTTGCTCTTTTAAATATACCGTAGTGTTCCTTTAAGTGTTGCCAGTAGTTCTAATTATCTTCTTATCACTAATTGTCCTGTACTTGGGATCAGTGGTTTCAAGCAAATTAGATCAACTAGAACAGATAGGGCCTAGAGTATTGTTGAAGCGGGCCAAGAGTATTGTTTACTGTACTGCAATGTACTGTTTACATTTACACTCACGCGTGCACGCAGAACACCTTAATTTCTGCACGTGACACCCTCTGCATCTGTCTGGTGTTTCCTTAACAGGTCGGTCTCTCTGGGTTATTTAGGCTCTAGGGGTTTGGGTTTGGGTGCGATTTAAGGGTGAGGGTGTGAGTGTTGGGGGGGGGGGGTGTAAAGATCGTGTTTCTGTACCCCTGCGTGGGTGCAGCAGCACCTAACACCCTCACGTAGCACCCTCCCAAGCAACACACAGACAGACACTCGCACACAGGCACGCACACACACACACACATACCCATACATAGTTTTTCTTCTTCGTGACCCTTTTTGTCCCATAGGCTGATACTGGGGACTCCCCGAAATTCAACACACCCCGATTATTTTCCCACCTAAATAAAAGCTACTGCTTTCTGTTAGCACTGCTGCCACTGCTGTCATCGGGCTTCCTATTTGTCACAGTTGTTGGAGGAATAGTGTGTGTGTGTGTGTGTGTGTGTGTGTGTGTGTGTGTGTGTGTGTGTGTGTGTGTGTGTGTGTGTGTGTGTGTGTGTGTGTGAGTATGTGTGTGTGTGTGTGTGTGTGTGTTTGAGTGTATGTGTTTGTGTACATACATTCCTATGCATCTGTTTGTCTATGTATTTGTTGCTATTTGCTAAATGTGCATGTACACGTACATGCTCATACATGTCTTTATATTTGTGTGTGTATGAGCATGTGTGCACATTTCTAACAGCTGCCCTTAGAATTGTTGTGTGTGTATGTGTGCGTGCGTGCGTGCGTGCGTGCGTGCGTGCGTGTGTGTGTGTGTGTGTGTGTGTTTCTGCGTGCGTGTTTGTGTGTCCCTGTTAGGGGTGGTACGGTTCACAAATGTCACGGTTCGGTCCATATCACGGTTTCAAGGTCACGGTTTTCGGTTTTGTACGGTTCTGTTTTTTTTAAATAAAATGTATTATATAAAAATTAGAATGAAAATGTAAGCTTATCATGGGTATGTTGAATTTGACTTAATTTAACCCAACTGAAAGAGGAAAGATATCAATGATTTTAACATGCTTCCATTTATTTCACAAAAAGGGAGAACTAAGTCCTAACTTTTAAGTTGACAAATATTCAAATATTACATGCTATAACACATTTGACGTGTAAAAATAAAACAGCTACACTCCTGTAGGCAATGGGACCATTAGGTCAGTGCAGTATGACTATTTTGGTTAATGACACACTGAGAACGAATTGTACTTTTATTTTGATACCGCTTTCTGCGAGTTTTGCGCTTATGAATCAGTTGCTTCCTATAATGAAACTGCTGGCCGTGAGAAGCATAGAAGTAAAATCAGAAGTCAAATTCAATTTTAAGTGAACAACTGATAGGGTTATGTTATGTTAAAATGTGAAAGTTAAGGTAACAAATAATTTTAAAAGATCGTTTTTTTAGAAGTGTATGCACAAGAATGTTTCACAAAACTCCTGTGAAGCTGAGCCTTTTAAAACAGTCAAATTTTATTTTTGTTATAGTGTTAAACATCAATGTTAACTAGGCAACAGCACAAAGTCCCCTTCCGTCCATCAGAGTCTAACTGGCTACATATAATTAGGTCTACAGTTGATTGCAGTCAAGGACAGCGCAGTGAATCTGATGGATATGTTCAATTATCTCGCATTTTGCCGTCCGGAATCCCCATTCAATGCCACGTGGATATAGCCTACACTAGGCTACTGTAACGTAAGTCATAGTCTACTTTGTTCTGCTAATCTGTCATTGTTTGTAAATTCATGTTCATTTAATTTAAAATGGTCAGCATAAAGGCTGGGAACAGTCACTTGCGCTAACGTGGAGAGAGAGGGGGGAGACGGTGACGCTGCTGACCGACCTGCACTTGCTTGTAGGCTACTGTAGCCTAGTCAGCTGGCGCATGCTGTTACATTATGCATTTCAGTTGGCTGATAGAAATCAGTCTTTCCACACTCAATATCCTACGTAGTCTTTGTGTTTTATGCTTGTAAAAGTAGTAGGATTTTATTAATAGCGTCGTCCGCCGGTGGTCACTCTATTTTATTTATTTTTTAAACCGTGGGCACCGTGCGGTTGCCCACTACCCCGTTCCGTGACATGCAAACCGTACGGTCTCGGTTTGCAACGCAAACCGTACCATGCCTAGTGTGTGTGTGTTGCATTGGGTTAGACCAGATCTCCTTGTAAAGCCTCTGGCTTGTCAGGGGTATCACTCCCCAAATCTCACCACAGCTCCCCCACACAGTGGGCCGCCATAGACAACAAGTCAGAGAGCTTGGCTGTGTGTGTACACATACCATAAATGGGTGTGTGTGCGCATTTCTAACAGCTGGCCTCACAGTTGTTGTTTGTGTGTGTGTGTGTGTGTGTGTGTGTGTGTGTGTGTGTGTGTGTGTGTGTGAGTGTGTGTGTGCGTGCGTGCGCATGTGTGGGTGTGTATGCGTGTGTGTGTGCGTGTGTGTGTGTGTGTGTGTGTGTGGGTGTGTGTGTGTGGCTGTGTGTATTTGCGTGTATGCGTTGGCGGTTAGTGCATGCCTAAGTGTGTGTGTGTGTGTGTGTGTGTGTGTGTGTGTGTGTGTGTGTGTGTGTGTGTGTGTGTGTGTGTGTGTGTGTGTAATATAGGTATCAAATAGGTATGTGGGACTGCATGTGGTGAGGTGTGTGCATACATATATGCAAGGTGCGTGCGTGCGAACGTGCATGTGTGCGTTTTCAAGGGCCATTGGTGAAATGAAGCCCACTTCGCTTACTGAGCCCATTCTGTGACAGCATGGCCTCCAACCACAGCGGCATATTCCCCTTTCAGCCAAGTGACACAGCTGTCAGCCACCAGACTGGAGGATTCCCTCTTTCCACTTTCATCTGGTGCCTCTTCCTGCACGTTCAAAGCCAAAGTGCTCTACAGTGGGGGTTTTCTATGATTGTATTGGTGGTGAACTAATTATACACCTGATCCAGGGGTGGGGTTTCACTTTTAAAAAAAAAAAACGTTTGCTCATTCTCTGTCTTTGCTTTGCCCTGATGAGGACTGCATTTATGGTTGAAGCATGTTGGCATTTTAATTTCTATTATGAGAAGCCACATTTAATACACAATTAATCTT
>NC_085868.1:48761761-48766761 GCF_034702125.1 Engraulis encrasicolus | reverse complement strand
TTAATTGTGATTAATGTTTTTTAATCGATTAACACATTGATTGATTAAAGTCGATTAATCAATTAATCGATTGCATCCCTAGTGGTTAGTCTCAAAAGTGGAATAGACATGTGTCCCACCGTCCACACCAAAAACTATGCCTCACTATGCCTCAGCCCTCACACACTCGGGCCTCCTCCACCGTCCACCCCTCTCCACCCGTCCACTCCTCTCCACCAGTCCACCCCTCTCCTCCCTCACCGTGGTCAGCTCTATGTTCCCACAGCCCGTTGGTCCCACAGCCCATTGGTCCCACAGCCCATTGGTCCCACAGCCCATTGGTCCCACAGCCCGTTGGTCCCACAGCCCGTTGGTCCCACAGCCCATTGGTCCCACAGCCCATTGGTCCCACAGCCCGTTGGTCCCACAGCCCATTGGTCCCACAGCCCATTGGTCCCACAGCTTATTCTTGCTGCTCCATGTTCCCACATTTTAAAGAAATTATTCAAATATAGGCCACTATTTTCCACTCCATGTTCCCACATTTCAAAGTAAACCAAGAGAACATGCCTTTCTCCCCGCCAATGGACATAGGGCCTAAATTTGAATAAATTCTTAGAAATGTGGGAACATGGGCCAGTAGGTATAAGCTGTGGGACCAATGGGCTGTGGGACCAATGGGCCTAAAAATGAATGTTAAAAGTCTTAGTGATGTGGGACCAATGGGCTGTGGGACCAATGGGCCTAAAAATGAATGTTAAAAGTCTTAGTGATGTGGGACCAATGGGCTGTGGGACCAATGGGCTGTGGGACCAATGGGCTGTGGGACCAATGGGCTGTGGGACCAAAGACACGCTCCCCCTTCACCTACTCCACCTGCCTTCTCTTCACTACCTTCACTTACTCCACCTGCCCTCTCTTCGCTACCATTACCAATAGGGCTGTAACGATATTGTATCGAACCGAGAAATCGTGATACACAGAGTCACGATACTGTATCGCGATACAAGGAGGCAGTATCGTGATACGCTCTTTCAAAGTTTTATTACCCATTAGTCCAGAAAACAACCTTATGATTTAATGTGATAGTGTTTCCAAACTTCAGTGGAGATACATTTCAGAAATCGTGGGGCGTATCGAACCGTAGGTCAAAAATCGTGCTACGAACCGAATCGTGAGTTGAATGTATCGTTACAGCCCTAATTACCAATGATGCGTGTGATGGCCCAAAGTGCATGGGGGACCGCAGTCACCCACGGGCATGAGTCACGAAAAAATATTTGTAATGATTGCTGTCGGTCAGGTCATTTCCAATAATGATGCCGAACTGCTCACGGACAGTGCTCTCTCTAGACAGTGCAATGACGGATACATATTTTATTACAAAAAAGTGGAATAGCACCTATGTTGCTTGCCTAGTGTGTGTTTAGTGGAATAGCACCTATGTTGCTTGCCTAGTGTGTGTTTTCCGTGACATCAAACACTGAAATAGAGCGCAGAGTATTGCCTCTGTGTTTACGATTGGAGATAAGACTGAGAGTTGCAATTCTCTTTATGTGTGTGTATTGTGTATTGTGTATTATCATTGCCAATTGGAGCCAATTTTGGTCCCCTCGGGGAAATTCTTTCTCTGCACTTTATCCCATTTGGACTAGTGAATTACATTGAAGTATAGTCCGTAGCAGTGGGCTGCCTGCTGAGCGGCGCCCGGGGAGCAGTGTGGGGGTTAGGTGCCTTGCTCAAGTGCACTTGAGCCGTGGTCCGTTTGGGCATTGAACCCGGAACCCTTGCGCTCTAACCACTGAGCCACGGCTGCCCCCACATGTTATGTACTGTATTGACACAACCCAACAACAAAGTCTGATGCGATTTTAGTCATGTAGTTTGAGGCTAGTTTAGGATTTTGCTCACATCTTTTGGTCTCATCCTGCTTGCTCAGCCTTTTCGTCTCTCACACCTTACACTCTTTCACCTCTCCTGTCTCTTCCACCCTTCCACCCCCCACCTTCCCCACCTTCACCTTCGCTAAATCTTTTCCTCTCCTCCCCCCAAACCTTTCACCTCTCCTGTCTCTTCCACCCTTCCACCCCCCACCTTCCCCACCTTCACCTTCGCTAAATCTCTTCTTCTCTCTCCTCCCCCCAAACCTTTCACCTCTCCTGTCTCTTCCACCCTTCCACCCCTTCCCCAACTTCACCTCCTTCGCTAAATCTCTTCTTCTCTCTCCTCCCCCCAAACCTTTCACCTCTCCTGTCTTTCTCTTCCACCCTTCCTCCTCCTCCCCCTCACCCACCTTCACTAAGTCCTCTGCTGTCAGACTCTGGCATGGCATCCAGTTCCAGCGACGCGGGGATTACTCCGCAATGATCCCCAGGCCTCCCAGGATAGATGCCACACTGGTCTCTGTATATATAGCCCCTGGGCTTGTGTGGGTCTGTGTGTGTGTGTGTGTGTGTGTGTGTGTGTGTGTGTGTGTGTGTGTGTGTGTGTGTGTGTGTGTGTGTGTGTGTGTGTGTGTGTGTGTGTGTGTGTGTGTGTGTGTGTGTACGTGTGTGTGTGTACGTGTGTGTACGTCTGTGTGTGTGTGAGCGTGCGTGCGTGCGGGTGTGTATGCGTTCACCCTCTGGCTTGATAGCATGGCCTGAATAGCATCCTGTCCTGTCTGACATGGCCCAACTGGCCCACGCTAGCTATAACATGTGCTGTGTGTGTGTGTGTGTGTGTGTGTGTGTGTGTGTGTGTGTGTGTGTGTGTGTGTGTGTGTGTGTGTGTGTGTGTGTGTGTGTGTGTGTGTGTGTGTGTGTGCGTGTGTGCATGTGCGTGCATGCGTGTGCGCGCGTGTGTGTAGTGCGTGCGCATGTGTGTCCTACCTGCCCAAACATTGTATGTGTTAGAGTGCAAGCAAGAGTGTGTCCATTCATCTGACTCCATTATTTGTCCTATGCTTATTCTGCGATGCCAAATAACACTTTGGAAATAAAGACACCATTTGTCTGCAAACACCACCCACCGTCTCTGCATCCTTCTCCCCCCCACCCCCCTCTCTCATAACCTACCCACACACCAACACACACAAGCACACCCGATACACAGACACACACACACACGTGGACGCCCCCCCCCCCTCCCACACACACACACACACACCACACATACACACATACACACACACATGCCACACACATGTACACACAATATACATGCATGCACGTACACTGTGCCAAGACATCCTCTGTGTGAAGTGTGAAGTGTGAAGCTGGCTTTGCTACATATCAGGCACACTCGGGCACATAAACAGCTACAAGTTTACACACTCGTAAATTTCCTGAGGCACAACTATGTTCCATTCCCAAGACCTTGACCCACACCTTCATAGTAGCCTGTGTGTGTGTGTGTGTGTGTGTGTGTGTGTGTGTGTGTGTGTGTGTGTGTGTGTGTGTGTGTGTGTGTGTGTGTGTGTGTGTGTGTGTGTGTGTGTGTGTGTGTGTGTGCGTGCATGTGCGTGCGCATGCTATTAGAGGGAATGCTAGTAACAAATTACAGTGACCGTAAGCTCGTGGAATCTTCGAACTTTACTGGAACCCCTTGAGAAGTTAATCCTGATTTAGATACCTTTAAAATAGAGGTTTCCAAACATTGAAAAGTAGGCTACGCATTCCACCTGATATTGGTATGCAAACGAAGCTAATAAATGCCATTTGCAGTAGGCCTAATTAGTCTTTAATGTTTTTAAGATTGATTTGTAATGGAAATGATTATGTCCAAATATCGTTAAGCAGAAACACTTCCCAATGAGTTTTGTGTAACGGATGGCTGACTTTTAAAGGTGCACTGGGTAGGATGGTGGCCAGAGTAGGTATTGCGACTATGCTGCTAATTGAAACTTTGCAGCCTATTGCCAAATTTGATCTTATTGTGAATATTTACTCAGTAATAAACTAATATTTACTAGTATGACCAAAGTACAGTAAGTCTTGCAGCTAAAAGGTCTACAGTGTATTTCTGGACATTCAAAACAACGGACAATGGAGAAGCCTCCTATTTTCATGTAGGCCTATGAAAAGTGCATACTTATAATTTGATGGTGGTGGTAAATATTCATGAAAAAGGTAACATTTATTCATGGGAAGCATGAATTCTAGTGCTTGTATTGCAAATAGCCACAAAATGTGCAATTCATCGAAATGCGGTGGAATAATAAACTTACTTATGTGAATAAGGTCAGTGGGTGGGATTTTGGAGTGTTCACTGGACCCTGTTTGTCGAAAACATCGTTGCTAACCAGTTAGCGACCTAGTTTTCAATGGGGAATTGCGCTGCAACCATGTAAGCTGCTAACTTAGTTATACTCATGAACGGCGTGACGTTTTCCATGTGCGTTACGCCCATTTTTGGGGGAAAACAGGCAATGCAAGTCAATTGGTGGTGTTGGGGTTTAATAAACGAAAGATAAGGACCTGTAGACAAGCGTAGTTCACGAGCAACATGCCGAAAACGTGTTGTGTTGCCGGCTGTTCAAATAATATTGCCAAACGGCCGTGACTGAAGCATGTACTGTGTTCATTTGGTAGCCGATGTAGCATGTAAGTTGATGAGACATTCCGTTTGTTTTCACCCATAAAGGGGCGTAACGCACATTTAGGAGCAAAGTACCCGGATGGCCGTTCATGAGTATAGCATTGTCGAGAAACGGACCCCTGATTTCCTTCTCTGGAGGAGTGCTGTGTTGTTGCAATATCGTCACTCATTATGCACTTACACTGGACCCTATTTGTAGAAAAGCCATAGAGGTAGAAAATAACACTAGAGAGGACACAGCAATTTGCGACAGCACTGGGAAATGGCAGCTGGAGCTTCCCAACTTCCGTAGGTAGTGTAGGTAACTTCAGGCAATGCAAGTCAATGGAGAACACGCCCAGCCCTGTCAAGATATTAACTAAAACTGTGTAAATATGAAGTAACACTTTAATCAAAGACCAGATTTGAAATGTCAGGCTAAATATCTACTTAAATCATATGAG
>NC_085868.1:48749261-48759261 GCF_034702125.1 Engraulis encrasicolus | reverse complement strand
AGGAGAGGAAGGATGGAAGCGGAGGGGAGAGCAGAGGAGAGGAAGGATAGAAGTAGAGGAGAGCAGAGGAGAGGAAGGATAGAAGTAGAGGAGAGCAGAGGAGAGGAAGGATAGAAGAGGAGGAGAGCAGAGGAGAGGAAGGATAGAAGTAGAGGAGAGCAGAGGAGAGGAAGGATAGAAGTAGAGGAGAGCAGAGGAGAGGGGCACAAAAGAACAGGGGTGAATTTCTCAAAACTAAAGTTGCTTACTACATTAGCAACTACCGAAGTTGATAACAGGCTAACAACTTCCCTTTTGAGAAACTCACCCCAGGAGAGTAAAGGAGTGGAGCAGAGACGACAGGAGCACAGGACAGGGTTGCTAAGAGAAGAGAAGAGAAGAGAAGAGAAGAGAAGAGAAGAGAAGAGAAGAGAAGAGAAGAGAAGAGAAGAGAAGAGAAGAGAAGAAGAGAAGGAACATAGAGAAAGGGAGGGGAGTGGAGAGGAGTGGAGAACATCGTAGATGAGTGGGGTAAAAGGATAAGAGGAGATAAGGGGAGGGGAGGGGAGGGGAGGGGAGGGGAGGGGAGGGGAGGGGAGCAGAGATAACAGAACAGAGGAGAAGAGTGAGGTAGAGGGGGATGGACTGGACAGGAGCGGAGGGGAGGGGTATTCTGCCCTACAAAGCAAAAAGGCAGTAACTATGCAGAGCTCCAAACTGAGTAAAATGACTTTAAAATGATACTTCAATCCAGTAGTTTTGGGGAGATTATTGACATGCAGTAGTGTTGTTACTTTATATTACCACCTTTTATGCAGGTGAATCATTTGATTTTAATTTAAACTATGATATATATGTTATTAAAGTAAAAGTAACTCATTTTTGACAACAACGCAGTTACTGCCTTTTTGCTTTGTAGGGCAGCATTGCAGTGTCCAGTTTCATTCGAGGCAGTAACCCAATACCTCACAACCCTGCCCTACCTCTCCACCACCACCACCAACCCCAGCCAAGCGGGTCCCAGTGGGATTTGAGCATAACTCGAAATCCCAACAAACCAAATCCCATCTCTGCTGAGCGACACACCGCACATGCCATGCCAACACATGCCCCTCTGGGGGCTTTTTTTGGCAGGGGGGGTTGGAGGATAAGGGGAGGGCTGGGCAAGAGGGCAGGGGGGGACGTGGGGTTTTGTGTGGGAGAGGGTGGTTGGTTGGTGGGTGGTGGTTGGAGGTTCAAGGGAGCAACGCGTTTTGCAGTGGGGGGGGGGGGGGGGCTAGGAATAGGGTGGGGACAAGAAGTCAGAGGGATGGTTCGTAGCGGGATGGGGGGGGCATTGATGGGGGGTGGGGAGTTGATGGGGGATGGGGGAACGTGGAGGGTATATGAGGAGAGGTGGTTATGGGTTTGGAGGGGCGTGGAGTGGGTGGGTTAAGCTGAGAAGGTATGTGTGTGTGTGTGTGTGTGTGTGTGTGTGTGTGTGTGTGTGTGTGTGTGTGTGTGTGTGTGTGTGTGTGTGTGTGTGTGTGTGTGTGCCACCACATCCACGTGTGTCCATGTATGTATACATGAATTTGCACACATACTGTAAGTAGCTTACTGTATGTGTGTGTATTTGGACGTCATTCCTGGCAGCTGGAAACCTTGGATTTAAAACACAGCCCTGGGAATGAACACACACACACACACACGCGCGCACGCGCACACACGCACACACACACACACACACACACACACACACACACACACACACACAGAGGAATCTGCCTGTAGCAAGAACTGTGCTGAACACGGCTATTTCTATAACCGCATACCTCTTCCATCAGTGTCGGGGGTATCGGAGTCCACCCCCCGGGGGTGCTCACAGACTATTGGTGTCGGGGTATATCACGCACACGCACACACGCGCGCGCACGCACGCACGCACGCACGCACGCAGGCGCACACACACACACACACATACAGTAGTCATACAGTAGACCAGTGTTTCCCAACCAGGGGTACATGTATCACTAGGGGTACACGGGCACATTGCAGAGGGTACTTGGAAAAATATATTTTTAACAAATACATGCAGCTTAGTTACATTGGGATAGAGAAAGTGATATACAACTTAACTTAGGGGGTACTCATGGCAAAACGAAAATGCTTAGGGGGTACACAACATAAAAAAGGTTGGGAAACACTGCAGTAGACTATGGGGGTCACCAGTTCTCATCAGGCACGTGTCGAAGATCCCCGACAAGGCCACAGACACGCTAGAGCAGTGGTCCCCAACCTTTTTTGGCATGGGACCCCATTTTGGCCCCATAACCATTTTTTTTCACGACAAAATCTAAAACATGACTATGCTACATATGTTACGGGGTAATACTGCCCTACAAAGCAAAAAGGCAGTAACTGCATTGCTGTTTAAAATGAGTTACTATGACTTTAATGCCATATATATCAAAGTCTAAAGTTAAATTAAATGATTGATCTGAAAAGACGGTGGTAATATAAAGTAACAAAACTGTCACATGTCAGTAATCTCCCAAAAACTACCTATACTGGATTGCAGTATAATTTTAAAGTCAACTGACTCAGTTTTTTTTTTTTTTGCTTTGTAGGGCAGAATAAACCATTTTGGCCCCATAACCATTTTTTTTCACGACAAAATCTAAAACATGACTATGCTACATATGTTACGGGGTAATAAACCCATGGGGGCCGCTAGGGGGGGGGAAGTGGTACAGATTCTAAGGGCCCAAGCACTGATAGGGGCCCTTAAGGGGGCCCAAGCACTGAGAGGGGCCCTTAAGGGGGCCCAATTTGAATCTTTCATGGGGCCCAGCATTTCTGGCAGCGCCCCTGAATAAAGCTATAGATATGTATGGCAGTCTAAGATTGTAAATGGTGTTTACAAAAGACAATATTGAATAGTCATATTATAGTAACATGACTACATGAACAGTAATAATGAGGGCTGTAACGATACACTCAATTCACGATTCGGTTCGTATCACGATTTTTGACCTACGGTTCGATACACTGCACGATTTCTGAAATGTATCTCCATTTAAGTTTGGAAACACTATCACATCAAATCATAAGGTTGTTTTCTGGACTAATGGGTAATAAAACTTTGAAAGGGTGTATCACGATACTGCCTCCTTGTATCTCGATACAGTATCGTGACTGTGTATCACGATTTCTCGGTTCGATACAATATCGTTACAGCCCTAGTAATAATATTTATCAGTATTCTTTTATCACACACTTTCAGACATTTTAGGCGACCCCCTTTGAATTCCAGTCACCCAAATGGGGTCCCGTCCTCAGTGTTGAAAAACACTGTTCTAGAGCCTCAAGGCTTGACCAGCAGACAAACGACCACAACACATTCATTGCATTAAATTGCAAAACATTACATGACATTACATGACATCGCATTAGATTGCGCAGATGTTTTTTCATTACATTTTTCGGGCCCTTTTCTTGCCTTCATTTGATAGGCCAGTTTGAGAGGACACACACACACACACACACACACACACACACACACACACACACACACACACACACACACACACACACACACACACACACTTCTGTTTCTAGGGAGGAGAGTCTTCACTGACAGGGCAGGTCATCCACATATATTTACTGTATTCACCGATGTCTCCAGCCCTCTCTAGAAAAGAAGACAGGTGCATATGTTTTGCACGGGTGGGAATTTGCTGAAGAAATATACAGTATGTACGTGGGTGACCTAACCTGTCACCATAGACTCTTAGCCTTAGCCTGTGTGTGTGTGTGTGTGTGTGTGTGTGTGTGTGTGTGTGTGTGTGTGTGTGTGTGTGCGTGTGCGTGTGCGTGTGCGTGCGTGCGTGCGTGCGTGCGTGCGTACGTGCGTGCGTGTGTGTGTGTGAGCGCGCACACGTGCGTGCGTCATAGACTCTTGACCCTAGAAACGTGTATGTGTGTGTGTGTGTGCGCGCGCACTTCACTCAACAACTTTAGCCGAATTCCGTTGCATACAACAAGGCCAACAGGATAAATCAACAAAGAGAGACAAATGACAGCTTCCAGTTTTGCTGTACTACCAGACAGCTGTTGAGTCTGACTGTGTGTGTCCGTGCGCGTGTGTGTGTATCGGTGTGTGTTTGTGCGTTGTCGACCTACTTCTGCCAAGACTCAGATAAGAGCTTTTGACATTTCTGTTTTTTTCTACACACATTCTCTCTCTCTCTCTCTCTCTCTCTCTCTCTCTCTCTCTCTCTCTCTCTCTCTCTCTCTCTCTCTCTCTCTCTCTCTCTCTCTCTCTCTCTCATGACCCATTTGGCACCTTATGACTCTGTCACCTGCTCTAATGGTCTTTCCATAGTGTGTGGGCCCAGTCTCTCTTCCGTTATTCTTATCTCTGTCACTCTTCTCCTACTCTCTCTTCATCACTCTCCATTTCTCCATCTTTTTTCTATCTGTTTATTCATCTCTCTCTGTCTGTCTGTTTGTTCCCTTCTCTTTTTAGTTTCTCGCTCTCACAACACTTACAACATTTGAAGGGCCGTGTTGCAAAATGACTTACAGTATTTCTCAATTGGTTTTGTACATTTCTCGAATATCTCTAGAAATTTGCAAAACATAATATTCATTCTCAAAACAGCTTTAACAAATGGCAAAACACGGTGGATAACCTGCAAAACCGAGTCTCTTGCTCAAAACCCTTATTTGTCTTTCAAAACCAAGTTTTTTTGTGTCAATGAACGTATCAGCGCCAGCAGAATGGTTAGTCATTGTGTCATAGTGTATGGACAAGCTAGTCAAATCAATTTCTTATGTTGTCAATTGAATAGTACACTCTTGAGGATCTTTTCTGAAGCGAAATGTTGTTTAGATTGGATGGGAAATGTTGTAAATTCAGTTTTATATTACATTGATCAGATAAGATTGAGATAGTTTCATGCATTCAGTGACAAAGCTTTTTCAGTGATATGACCAAAGCAATTGATAATGTACGAAATCACTGAGAATTGTACACAGCCATGGCATGGTGGACGAGTGCATTTGCTATATGCCGAAAACAATGAGAAACTGATTTGACCATGTGCACAGGTAACACCAGGAAGTCACAATTGAACAAAGACTTTTGAGAATCATTATTCTGTTGTGAGAAATGTACAAAACCAATTGAGAAAAACTGTAAATGTCATTTTTTCACTTTTGCATTTTATTATTGGAAATTACTGTTCAGACGTCCTTTCAGACGTCCTTTCATGTACAGTGCCCTCCATAATTATTGGCACCCCTGGTTGAGATGTGTTTTTTAGCTTCCAATTATTTTATTTTTTTTCTAAATAATATGGGACCTTAATGGAAAAAAAGAGAAAAATCCAACCTTCAATACAAGTGCATTTATCAAGTGGGGAAAAAATCCCACATAAAGAAATAATTATTTGACATCAAATAATGTGTGTCACAATTATTAGCACCCCTGGTGTTAATATTTTGTACAACCCCTTTTTGCCAACAAAACAGCACCTAATCTTCTCCTATAATGTTTCACAAGATGGGAAAAGACAGAAAGAGGGATCTTCAGCCATTCCTCTTTGCAGAATCTCTCTAAATCATCCAGAGACCTGGGTCCTCTCCTCTGTACTCTCCTCTTCAGCTCACCCCACAGGTTCTCAATGGGGTTGAGGTCAGGGGACTGAGATGGCCATGGGAGGAGCTTGATTTTGTGTCTGGTGAACCATTTCTGTGTAGATTTGGCCATATGTTTAGGGTCATTGTCTTGCTGAAAGACCCAGTGACGACCCAGCTTCAGCTTTCGGGCAGAGGGCAACAGATTTTGATTTAAAATGTCCTGGTATTTCAAAGCATTCATGATGCCATGCACCCTAACAAGGTTCCCAGGGCCTTTGGAAGCGAAACAGCCCCACAGCATCACTGACCCACCCCCATACTTCACATTGGGTATGAGGTGCTTTTCAGCATGCGCATCTTTCGTGGTACGCCAGACCCACTTAGAGTGTTTGTTGCCAAAAAGCTCAATCTTGGTCTCATCTGACCAAAGCACACGGTCCCAGTTGAAGCCCCAATACCGCTTGGCGAACTCCAGACGCTTGCGTTTATGATTGTGAGTGAGGAAAGGTTTTCTCCGTGCATGCCTCCCAAACAGCTTGTTGGCGTGTAGACAGCGCCTGATGGTTGATTTGGAGACTTTGTGACCCCAGGATGCTACCATTTGTTGTAATTCTGTAACAGTGAGCTTTGGAGATATTTTGATTTCTCTTACCATCCTCCTCACTGTGCGTGGTGGCAAAATAAACTTGGGTCCTCGTCCAGGCTTGTTTACCACTGTTCCAGTTGTTTTGAACTTCTTAATTATTCCTCTCACAGTGGATATGGGCAGCTGCAGTTGAGTGGCAATCTTCTTGTAGCCTCTGCCTGACCTGTGAAGGTCGACGCACATCTGCCTCACTTGTATGCTGTGTTCCTTTGTCTTTCCCATGTTTAAGAGTGGATAAGAGAAATGGCCTCGGTCTCACGTCATATTTATACCCCAGGGAAACAGGAAGTGATGAATTACTAATTAAATGTTCCTACATACTCTGGTAAACTTTGTAAACTACTGTAGAAATGACAGAAATGCTTCAATTATATTTATTTCCTGGGAATTGTTAAGGGTGCCAATAATTGTGGAACAGGTGATTTAATGAAAAATAATTATTTTTTAGTCAGGGATTTTTTTATTTTCTTACAATTCATTTGAGTTGAAGGCTACATTTTCCTACAATTTTCAGTGTGACAGTATTCTTCTGCAATAAACACTGAATTTATTTTAAGGCTTTTAACACATCTCAACCAGGGGTGCCAATAATTATGGAGGGCACTGTATGTGTGGATTTTTGCCATTCAAATATTGTGAGATCATACCTTTTAAAGCTATATAAAATGTATTTTGCAATGCAATGCAATGTCCAATAGCCTGATAAACCAGACTAAATGTGGATGTCTAATTTAGTCTGGCCTCGATGCATATTACATCCGAAGATTGTTGATGAGAACAACCTTCCCTCAAAACCCTGCCCACTTTGATTCAAAACACATCTTTGCGTTGTAATTGGTTTGCCAGATTCATGGCATTCTGGCTTCATTGAATCATTATGCGAGGCCAGACCCACCCGTAGACAAAACATTTAGCCGTCCAGCGGGTGGCGCTGGTTCACCAGGCTAAATGTCCAATACAAAAATGATGAAATGATAAAAAAAAAATCCCCAAATGTTCCAAAATGTATGTAAGTCATTTTGCAATGAAGCTCTCTATTTACTTCCCCCATATCCCTCTCTCGATCTAACTCCTCCAACTCTCTCTCTCTCTCTCCATCTCTCCATATGTTTACTTGCATGGTTACCTTTCATCAGCACCCCCTCACACACACACACACACACACACACACACACACACACACACACACACACACACACACACACACACACACACGCACCCCGCCCTCTTTGTGAAAATGTATTTATATGATTTGTGCCCTGATCTTCGATTACCGTGCTTTCGCAAATCCGGCCATTGGAGAGGATCATGTCCCCAGGGACAGAAACAGCACGAGCGAGACGGGGGGTGAGTTTCTTGGCAGGTGGTGGTGGTAGTGGTGGGGCTGTGGGAGAGGTGAGGGGTGGGGAGGTGACATACTAAAGGTTGCAGGTCTTGTGCCGGGTGGTAGATGTGCAGGGGGGTGAGGGGAGGGTGAGGTGAGGGCGGGGTTGTGGGACTCGGACACAGACAGTGAGGTAGTGGTTGTGCTGTGCTAGGGTAGTGCTTCTCAACAGGGGCTCTACAGCTCCCCAAGCGGCGTTAGGGAGCCCATGCGGCTCCCAATTAATCTCATAAGTGCAACAGTTCATCATCAATCATGATTAATCAATTTTTTTCCAGTCCAGGTCTGGTGGTGGGTCGGTGGCAGTGGATGTTGGGTTGGTTGGCACCAGGATGCGTTGGTGGGACTGATCTGGGCCGTCTGGGCACTGGGTTACTACGCCAGCAACGTTCAATTCCAGCCTGGGTCATTTGCTGATCCTTCCCCGTCTCTCTCTCCTCACTCATTCACTGTCTATCCTCCACTGTACTGTTGTAAAATAAAGGCACAAAAGCCCTAAATAAATATATATACATAAAAAGACTGATTTGGGCCCAAAAATAAGGCCCGAACATTTTTGCGTGAACCCCTTCAAATTGTTGTCCAGTCTAAGAAAATACAAAAAAGCCCTGTAGGCCTATTATGAATACAGCCCTGGTTAGGATACGCACACACAGTAGCCTACATTTAAGAAATAAGCCACGAGGGGCTGTGGGTTTGTGTTCAATTTATAACGGGTAAGGGGAGTTGTAGCATGATGCTAAGCTTATCTAACACTATTGCACTTAATCACTGACAACATTTCTTTAAATGTGCTGTATTAACAATTAATTTGCCTAATGTCATTCAGTTGAGAAAGTGCTTGGTTACCGCAGCAACACCACTCGACGTGTACACGTTCATCGCCCTGCCAGACACAATCTTTGCTACAAAAATTCAGCGAGGCTAGATGCATACAGCAATGAAACATCTTTGCAATCACATTGACACCTCAACCAGAAATAGTGTAACGGTGTGCTCTTGCTGCTATATCTCTACCCCAACTGCACCATATCGTTATCGTTATCAACGGTATTAACTTACTGTAGACGCAAGTGTTTAAGTTACCTGTGCTTGGAATCTTTGTTTGGAATGGTGTGTGTTTACACCCGATTTACAAGAGCTATCAGCCTGTCTCAATTAAAGGTACACTGCAGGAAATGGTCAAAAAAGGTACTGCAACTATGCTGCTCATTGAAACTGGGCTGCCTATTGCCAAATTTGATCTTTACATGAATGTTTACTAAGTAATAAACAAATATTTTCTAGTATGGTCCAAGTAGAGTCATTTTTGCAGCTAAAAATGGCTATTTTTGGAAATTCAAAATGGCGGACCATGGAGAAGATCCCCCTTTTCATGCATGAAAAGTGAATTTTTCCAGTCATAATATAGAATACTTAGAATGTGATGGTGGTGGTAAGTATTCATGAAAAAGCTAACATTAGTGAATGGGCAGCATGAATTCTGGAAATAAACAACTACAAATCTCACACAGTGTCCCTTTAAGAACCAGATCGCAGAGTGTTAGTTTCATGCTTATACAATTGGCCTGTTCTGTATCTCTCTCCCCCTCTTTCGGCACATGTATTCTATCCCTATGTAAGCTATTGTTACCCTCGTCTCATCTCTGTGAAACCTTTAACATTTTTCACACATCTGTCAACGGGATGTCTCCATGACAGTGACTGCATTCATTACCTCTCTCTCTCTGTCTCTGTCTGTCTGTCTGTCTGTCTGTCTGTCTGTCTGTCTGTCTGTCTGTCTGTCTGTCTGTCTGTCTGTCTGTCTGTCTGTCTGTCTGTCTGTCTGTCTCTCTCCCTCTCTTTATATATGTGCATAAGGTCATTCCCGTTCCCACCCCCACAGTCCATTCCCACTGTCATTTCCACCACCCACCACCATTCCCAGCATGCTATCGCAGGAATAGACTTGTTTCCATCGCACGGGGCACATGAGGAACAGATGTACAGAAAGGGGGGGAGGGGGGGGGCACAGGGACAGGGTGTGAGATGTATGGGGGAGAAATAGAGAGGTAAAAGACAAAATGGAAGTGAGGGGGGTATGAGAAGAAGAGAATAAGGTCATTATTTATTACATTAGGTTTGAGAGAGAGAGGGAGAGAGAGAGAGAGAGAGAGAGAGAGAGAGAGAGAGAGAGAGAGAGAGAGAGAGAGAAGGAGGTGGAGTGATAGAGGTGGTGTGGGGTCTGTCCAGGCACCCTGATAGATGACTGTAACCTGATCCAGAGGGCCCCTGGGGCATTACCCATGACCACCCCCATAAACGGAGCCACCCAGGCCTTCCCATGGGACTGATACCACCCCCACTCTCAAGCCATCTTCTGCGTC
>NC_085868.1:48736761-48741761 GCF_034702125.1 Engraulis encrasicolus | reverse complement strand
GTTGTAGTTGATCATATAGCTCACATGTTAACCCTTTAGCTACCAGAACTTTTTTTGAATAGGCCGGAATTCTACCAAGAATTCTAAGAAAAAAGCTGCATTTTGGTCATATTTTAAATAATGTCAAATAACTTGAAAATAAATGAAAAGTGTCAATTACAAGTTACTTTCATATTAAAGTAGAGAAAACACACTTTCAAATGGTATATAATTTATGGATAATTAATTGTTCAGTATTCCCATAGAGTGCCTTTGA
The DNA here is from genome assembly GCF_034702125.1 of Engraulis encrasicolus. Lineage (NCBI taxonomy): Eukaryota > Metazoa > Chordata > Actinopteri > Clupeiformes > Engraulidae > Engraulis > Engraulis encrasicolus. The sequence goes on along the minus strand of NC_085868.1, from coordinate 48,741,505 downwards.
TGTGGATTAAATGATAAAAATGTGATAAAATCCGATATTATCTAGGCCTATCTATCTATATATCTATATATTTAGGCCTATCTATCTACCTATCGATCTATCTATCTATCCTTCCGTCCATCCATCCATCCATCCATCCATCCATCCATCCAGGGTCAAAGTTGAACAATGAACATGTGACGACAACAATGTCGTTCACCCAGAAGTCCTGTTTTCAAGCGGTCGGCCTATGGATTATATGCGATAACTGTAATGGACTACACTAGCTAATAATGTTTGAACTGAACCATGCCAAAGACGTGTAAGGATAACCGTAGAAGTGTCCGCGATAGCAGACAGGACATGAATGGAGCTCTAAGGAAGTTTCCACCCCCGATTTGGCACAGGTAAGACGCGCCAGGCATCACCGAGTAATACGGAATTGAAGTGCTACAAACACCACGTTGGTAGGCTATTATTGGAAGTTAGCATTCAACTCAACGTCTTCACGCATATTTTTTATGAAGGACAACGTGGAGTAGTAACAGTCCTTGACTGCTTTGCCAAAGCTGACACGCAAAATGGGTAGGCGCTGCGCTTCCTTCACACGACGCGCCTGCTGCACAGAGCTTTCGTTGTTCCAGGAAACTAAGATAGTTGGATACCAACATATGGTTTGACTCTGAAAACACACCGAAGACAGTTTACATTTTTAATATGTAGCGTGTTGACATCGGCTGGACAGTTGTGTTTGCTATTTAGGACCATGGCAGAACCCATCACAGTTGAACACCATCTCATAAGCCTAATAAAACAACATGATCTAAAATAGCCCAAATATTGGTAATTACCACTCTATTGCATTGTACACAACTCAGAAAAGAGGATAAACATGCTAAATAGTGGACTTATCCTTTAACCCTTTAGCTCCCATAACGGCCGTGAACGTCCGGCTGGATCTGTACCATACAAAAAACATGTGCTGTTGACCATGAAAATAGATCGAAGAGGGTTGGAAGTTTTCATATTTAGTGTATATTGATTGTAGAAACAGAATGGTTATGTTTGTAGCCATTCAATCTCGGACGGCCGTCATTTGAATTGACGGCAGATTGCCAAGTCGCATAAAGCAGCGCATCTCGAAATAAAATCTAAAATACTGAAAAATAAAATAATATAAACATATAGTTTTTATACCGAAAGTATATCGAGGAGGGTCTGTAATATTGAGCTAAAGTGTTTGAAAGCTGGAAAAACTGCATGATGACGGCCGTTCAGACGTATTTTCATATGAAAATATTCTGGCCGGCCGCGGCCGTTATGGTACAGATCCAGCCGGACGTTCACGGCCGTTATGGGAGCTAAAGGGTTAAAGGATAAGTCCACTATTTAGCATGTTTATCCTCTTTTCTGAGTTGTGTACAATGCAATAGAGTGGTACTTACCAATATTTTTGATAGCTGCTGCTTTACTACTGTACAGTGATCCAGTGTGAGCTACTGATAGGTTGCTCAAGGTTCCTCAAGGAAGCTTAACGGTGAATTCCCTCCAATTTCAACATGTGCTGTATGTAGCAGTATTGCTCACTCTACCCTTGACTTGTCAGTACCTGGTGGCAAAGCCCTATTTTGTTCAGCTCTGTCCAAGACAATGGCAGCAGGGTTTAATGTGAACATGGTTTGATTATGTTTTTAAAAAAAAGTCATAACGGACTCCAAATATCATTCCCTCAAGTTATGTAAAACAATTTTTAGGATGATATTTGGAGTAAGTTACAAGATACTCAGAGTATGGCCCTATCTCAATGCCCAGTGTACTAGCCTTGCTAGGGCGTGAAACGGCCACTGGGCATTTCACGCCCTAGAAAGGCTAGAACCAGTGTTGCCAAATTAGCGACTTTTTGACGTCCCTGGCGACAAAAAAACACATCTAGCGCCTTTAGCGACTTTGTGGTGCACATGGCGACTTTTTAGTAAAACGCGAATTTTCATTGACAAATTCATTAATGTTCAACATAATTGTGACTTTGTTGTGAATTGTGTCAGAAGCGTTTCCCACGATTAAGCAGGGCTGTAGATTAGCTCTGATCTCCAAAAAGTAGCTAGCACCGCCAAAGTCTGTTCCCATAAGTCTCATCACTCGGCGGCCATCTTGGCTACGCCTCAAACTGACTATTTGAGATTAGTCAGTGATGGGGTATATTAGAATGAATGGGGGAAATAATGTTGTGTGACAGTGGGACAACACAGCGATACACAACTCATATGGTTGGAATCACAATGAAAAACTGGGTTTAATGGCAGTCTTAGAATGACCGAAACATGAAAGTAACGCTTTAAAACAGCGTTTTTCTTTATGCTATTTTTGATCTGCGCATGCGCCACATTCCACGACAACGTTCTGTTTTGCAACAGGTGGGAGCAAGTTGCGTGGACTTCACCTCTTCCGGCCGGCTGTCAAACGGGCATCCATTCTCCGGTCATCGTAGGCCTACAGAAAAGACACTGGATTTATTTTCTGATAGCCAAAGCAGTAAGCACAATGGTCGTCCCTGCTCATCAGTAATAAAAAATAGGCTATTGAATAAATTAATGATGTAGGCTAGCCTGCCTCAAAATTGGTGTTTTAAACTGTGATATGACCAACGGTGAAAAATATAGCCTAAGAAAAAAAAAGCTAAACTGATCAAAGTTGAATGTCTTGCAGACTTGCTCCCGTTTTGCTTTTTCTTACTTATTTGTTTTCAACCATAAGAAAAAACACAACGGGTGTGCACATGTATGCACACGGCCGGTTTTGATATATCTGTCCCTTTGTCTTGCACCTGCATTTTGGATGGGCGCAGAAAGGTGATTAATGGTCGAGTTGCGCTCTCTGCCCAATTCACAATGAAGTTTCCACGGACGGCAAACAAACCACATGGCCGCCAGCAAACAAACCGATTAGGTACGAGCAGTCGTAAAGGTTTACGTTTGCACTTGCGTCGAGACGATTGGATAAGTGACAGCGCAGCTCAGCAAGCAATTGGCTCTCGTTACCGGACAGGTGGGAGTGAAGCCGGCAAACGCCATGTTCGCGTAGCCAAATGCTCTCGTTCATTCCTATGGAAGGTTTCATGAGTGATTCGTCTCGTATAAGACGGTCTCTGGCACCGCCCATTTCTACTGTGGACGGAGGCATGTGGGCGCGTTTTCTGTAGATCGGCGCGCCGTGCGTGACGTTGTGACGTCATACGTAACGTCATGACATCATCTAGCGACTTCTAGCGACTTTTCAGCGAGCCAAAAGCGACTTTGACTGATTTTCTTTTGGCAACACTGGCTAGAACACTGGGCATTGAGGATGAGCCCAAGTGTGTTGTGCTATTAGAACACAGGATGTATTCCATTCCCCTTGTGGAGCATATCTCCTGTGTGTGTGTGTGTGTGTGCATGGGTGCCGCGAGGGGGGGAAAGGTGGTACAGATTCAAAGGGCCCAACAGCACTGACAGGGCCCTTGGAAGGATGCTGATAACATAATTTATTATTTTGGGGGCCCAAAATTTGAATCTTTCATGGGGCCCAACATTTTTAGCGGCGCCCCTGTGTGTGTGTGTGTGTGTGTGTGTGTGTGTGCGCATACAAGATGTTTCACGTGCAGTATTACACATGCACGCATACACACACACACACACACACACACACACACACACACACACACACACACACACACACACACACACACAAAGCCACACAACAATCTGAAAATAGTGGAGTGTCTTCAAGCAAAAGGGAATGGAGAGCTATTTTGGTGCCACTTGATGTGTGTGTGTGTGTGTGTGTGTGTGTGTGTGTGTGTGTGTGTGTGTGTGTGTGTGTGTGTGTGTGTTTGTGTTACTGCACGTGAGACATCTGCATTTGCTTTTCCCCAGATGTGTGCGTGCGTGCGTGTGAGAGTATTTTGGACACCTGGGTTTGATGCTGAAATGTGTTTTAAGAGTACCTAAAAAAAGATTTGCTTCCTTTTATCCACCCAATACACAAGAGAAGCTTTTATAGACCTCTGCAGTTCTTAAAATAAGACACAAGCACATGCAAGTGCGCACATAGATCATGACCACACCACAGAGATACTGCGTGCGTGTGGATATGTGGGAGATTGTGTGTGCCTGTGCCTGTGCACGTGCGCGTGCAAGCGCATGTGTGTGTGTGTGTGTGTGTGTGTGTGTGTGTGTGTGTGTGTGTGTGTGTGTGTAGCGAGAGGGAGATGGCATCAATAGTTCATCACATCACCCAGTGCCTCTATCTGCCACTGTCCAGCATCTCACACTAGGCCATATCGTCTGTATGTGTCCGTGTATGTGAGTGTGTGCGTGCGTGCGTGTGGTGTAAATGTGTTTGTCTGGTCATTACTCAGTCTGTTCATGCATAATGCATATATGTAGCCTATAGATCACTGCACACTATAGCAGAGTTAAGTTACAGCAGTTACAGCAGTTTGAGAGCGAGAGAGAGAGAGAGAGAGAGAGGGAATGAGGGGTGGCGAACATGATAAAATATATTGTTCTGATAGATAGATAGATAGAGAGAGAGAGAGAGAGAGAGAGAGAGAGAGAGAGAGAGAGAGAGAGAGATAGATAGATAGATAGATAGATAGATAGATAGATAGATAGATAGATAGATAGATAGAATATAAAGAACTATAAAAAGAGAAATAGAGAGAAATGAAGAGAGGATTAAAGGAAAAAGAGAGGTACAACAGGAGAGAAAAGAAAGCAGAGACAGA